>NW_026872093.1:47500-85000 GCF_033458585.1 Syngnathus typhle
GGTCCTCCACTATTCCTTCCTTGGATGGAAAGCATGTAGCACTTTGAAAATTTTCGAGCACTGTGACACTTTGAAAATTTTCGAGAGTTTTTGTACTTAGAAAATTTTTCGCTCTTGCACTTCCAGAGTGCTTTGCGGTAGCTCCTAGGTTCGCTGTCCGAGCATGTGAACACTTTTTGGGGGGGAACACATCGCTAGAGACACCAGCCGCCTGGTTCTCGGGGCCAAAACTTGTGTTCCCCACACTCGTTCTGACTATATTTTGCGATTTGGGGGTAAAGGTAATGAGTACAGTGACTAGGGGGACCAACTCATCGTACTCTGGCGCACCAACAGACCAAAGCTGGTACTGCACTTACCCCTGGTACCCCAACGCCTGGTACCTGACGGGCGAGAGGCTGATTTTTCGCTATTTGCGGCCGACCGAGGGAACCAGACAAAGCGGACACTTTACGGCGCAAGAGCCGTTGGCACTTAGAAATTTTTCGACAAAGTTGGCGCGAGCTCCAGAAGGAGAGGCTGATTTTTCGCTATTTGTGGCCGACCGAGGGAACCAGGCAAAGCGGACACTTTACGGCGCAAGAGCCGTTGGCACTTAGAAATTTTTTGACAAAGTTGGCGCGAGCTCCAGAAGGAGAGGCTGATTTTTCGCTATTTGTGGCCGACCGAGGGAACCAGGCAAAGCGGACACTTTACGGCGCAAGAGCCGTTGGCACTTAGAAAATATTCGCCAAAGTTGGCACGAGCTCCAGAAGGAGAGGCTGATTTTTCGCTATTTGTGGCCGACCGAGGGAACCAGACAAAGCGGACACATTACGGCGCAAGAGCCGTTGGCACTTAGAAAATATTCGCCAAAGTTGGCACGAGCTCCAGAAGGAGAGGCTGATTTTTCGCTATTTGTGGCCGACCGAGGGAACCAGACAAAGCGGACACTTTACGGCGCAAGAGCCGTTGGCACTTGCGCGAGCTCCAGAAGGAGAGGCTGATTTTTCGCTATTTGTGGCCGACCGAGGGAACCAGACAAAGCGGACACATTACGGCGCAAGAGCCGTTGGCACTTAGAAAATATTCGCCAAAGTTGGCACGAGCTCCAGAAGGAGAGGCTGATTTTTCGCTATTTGTGGCCGACCGAGGGAACCAGACAAAGCGGACACTTTACGGCGCAAGAGCCGTTGGCACTTGCGCGAGCTCCAGAAGGAGAGGCTGATTTTTCGCTATTTGTGGCCGACCGAGGGAACCAGACAAAGCGGACACTTTACGGCGCAAGAGCCGTTGGCACTTAGAAAATATTCGCCAAAGTTGGCACGAGCTCCAGAAGGAGAGGCTGATTTTTCGCCGTTTGTGGCCGACCGAGGGAACCAGACAAAGCGGACACTTTACGGCGCAAGAGCCGTTGGCACTTAGGCGAGCTCCAGAAGGAGAGGCTGATTTTTCGCTATTTGTGGCCGACCGAGGGAACCAGGCAAAGCGGACACATTACGGCGCAAGAGCCGTTGGCACTTAGAAAATATTCGCCAAAGTTGGCACGAGCTCCAGAAGGAGAGGCTGATTTTTCGCTATTTGTGGCCGACCGAGGGAACCAGGCAAAGCGGACACATTACGGCGCAAGAGCCGTTGGCACTTAGGCGAGCTCCAGAAGGAGAGGCTGATTTTTCGCCGTTTGTGGCCGACCGAGGGAACCAGGCAAAGCGGACACATTACGGCGCAAGAGCCGTTGGCACTTAGGCGAGCTCCAGAAGGAGAGGCTGGTTTTTCGCCGTTTGTGGCCGACCGAGGGAACCAGGCAAAGCGGACACATTACGGCGCAAGAGCCGTTGGCACTTAGGCGAGCTCCAGAAGGAGAGGCTGGTTTTTCGCCGTTTGTGGCCGACCGAGGGAACCAGGCAAAGCGGACACATTACGGCGCAAGAGCCGTTGGCACTTAGGCGAGCTCCAGAAGGAGAGGCTGATTTTTCGCCGTTCGTGGCCGACCGAGGGAACCAGGCAAAGCGGACACATTACGGCGCAAGACCCGTTGGCACTTAGGCGAGCTCCAGAAGGAGAGGCTGGTTTTTCGCTATTTGTGGCCGACCGAGGGAACCAGGCAAAGCGGACACATTACGGCGCAAGAGCCGTTGGCACTTAGGCGAGCTCCAGAAGGAGAGGCTGGTTTTTCGCTATTTGTGGCCGACCGAGGGAACCAGGCAAAGCGGACACATTACGGCGCAAGAGCCGTTGGCACTTAGGCGAGCTCCAGAAGGAGAGGCTGGTTTTTCGCTATTTGTGGCCGACCGAGGGAACCAGGCAAAGCGGACACATTACGGCGCAAGAGCCGTTGGCACTTAGGCGAGCTCCAGAAGGAGAGGCTGGTTTTTCGCTATTTGTGGCCGACCGAGGGAACCAGGCAAAGCGGACACATTACGGCGCAAGAGCCGTTGGCACTTAGAAAATATTCGCCAAAGTTGGCACGAGCTCCAGAAGGAGAGGCTGATTTTTCGCTATTTGTGGCCGACCGAGGGAACCAGGCAAAGCGGACACATTACGGCGCAAGAGCCGTTGGCACTTAGGCGAGCTCCAGAAGGAGAGGCTGATTTTTCGCCGTTTGTGGCCGACCGAGGGAACCAGGCAAAGCGGACACATTACGGCGCAAGAGCCGTTGGCACTTAGAAAATATTCGCCAAAGTTGGCACGAGCTCCAGAAGGAGAGGCTGATTTTTCGCTATTTGTGGCCGACCGAGGGAACCAGGCAAAGCGGACACATTACGGCGCAAGAGCCGTTGGCACTTAGGCGAGCTCCAGAAGGAGAGGCTGATTTTTCGCCGTTTGTGGCCGACCGAGGGAACCAGGCAAAGCGGACACATTACGGCGCAAGAGCCGTTGGCACTTAGGCGAGCTCCAGAAGGAGAGGCTGGTTTTTCGCCGTTTGTGGCCGACCGAGGGAACCAGGCAAAGCGGACACATTACGGCGCAAGAGCCGTTGGCACTTAGGCGAGCTCCAGAAGGAGAGGCTGGTTTTTCGCCGTTTGTGGCCGACCGAGGGAACCAGGCAAAGCGGACACATTACGGCGCAAGAGCCGTTGGCACTTAGGCGAGCTCCAGAAGGAGAGGCTGATTTTTCGCCGTTCGTGGCCGACCGAGGGAACCAGGCAAAGCGGACACATTACGGCGCAAGACCCGTTGGCACTTAGGCGAGCTCCAGAAGGAGAGGCTGGTTTTTCGCTATTTGTGGCCGACCGAGGGAACCAGGCAAAGCGGACACATTACGGCGCAAGAGCCGTTGGCACTTAGGCGAGCTCCAGAAGGAGAGGCTGGTTTTTCGCTATTTGTGGCCGACCGAGGGAACCAGGCAAAGCGGACACATTACGGCGCAAGAGCCGTTGGCACTTAGGCGAGCTCCAGAAGGAGAGGCTGGTTTTTCGCTATTTGTGGCCGACCGAGGGAACCAGGCAAAGCGGACACATTACGGCGCAAGAGCCGTTGGCACTTAGGCGAGCTCCAGAAGGAGAGGCTGGTTTTTCGCTATTTGTGGCCGACCGAGGGAACCAGGCAAAGCGGACACATTACGGCGCAAGAGCCGTTGGCACTTAGAAAATATTCGCCAAAGTTGGCACGAGCTCCAGAAGGAGAGGCTGATTTTTCGCTATTTGTGGCCGACCGAGGGAACCAGGCAAAGCGGACACATTACGGCGCAAGAGCCGTTGGCACTTAGGCGAGCTCCAGAAGGAGAGGCTGATTTTTCGCCGTTTGTGGCCGACCGAGGGAACCAGGCAAAGCGGACACATTACGGCGCAAGAGCCGTTGGCACTTAGGCGAGCTCCAGAAGGAGAGGCTGGTTTTTCGCTATTTGTGGCCGACCGAGGGAACCAGGCAAAGCGGACACATTACGGCGCAAGAGCCGTTGGCACTTAGGCGAGCTCCAGAAGGAGAGGCTGATTTTTCGCCGTTTGTGGCCGACCGAGGGAACCAGGCAAAGCGGACACATTACGGCGCAAGAGCCGTTGGCACTTAGGCGAGCTCCAGAAGGAGAGGCTGGTTTTTCGCTATTTGTGGCCGACCGAGGGAACCAGGCAAAGCGGACACATTACGGCGCAAGAGCCGTTGGCACTTAGGCGAGCTCCAGAAGGAGAGGCTGGTTTTTCGCCGTTTGTGGCCGACCGAGGGAACCAGGCAAAGCGGACACATTACGGCGCAAGAGCCGTTGGCACTTAGGCGAGCTCCAGAAGGAGAGGCTGGTTTTTCGCTATTTGTGGCCGACCGAGGGAACCAGGCAAAGCGGACACATTACGGCGCAAGAGCCGTTGGCACTTAGGCGAGCTCCAGAAGGAGAGGCTGATTTTTCGCCGTTTGTGGCCGACCGAGGGAACCAGGCAAAGCGGACACATTACGGCGCAAGAGCCGTTGGCACTTAGGCGAGCTCCAGAAGGAGAGGCTGGTTTTTCGCTATTTGTGGCCGACCGAGGGAACCAGGCAAAGCGGACACATTACGGCGCAAGAGCCGTTGGCACTTAGGCGAGCTCCAGAAGGAGAGGCTGGTTTTTCGCTATTTGTGGCCGACCGAGGGAACCAGGCAAAGCGGACACATTACGGCGCAAGAGCCGTTGGCACTTAGAAAATATTCGCCAAAGTTGGCACGAGCTCCAGAAGGAGAGGCTGATTTTTCGCTATTTGTGGCCGACCGAGGGAACCAGGCAAAGCGGACACATTACGGCGCAAGAGCCGTTGGCACTTAGGCGAGCTCCAGAAGGAGAGGCTGGTTTTTCGCCGTTTGTGGCCGACCGAGGGAACCAGGCAAAGCGGACACATTACGGCGCAAGAGCCGTTGGCACTTAGGCGAGCTCCAGAAGGAGAGGCTGGTTTTTCGCTATTTGTGGTCCGACCGAGGGAACCAGGCAAAGCGGACACTTTACGGCGCAAGAGCCGTTGGCACTTAGAAAATATTCGCCAAAGTTGGCACGAGCTCCAGAATGAGAGGCTGATTTTTCGCCGTTTGTGGCCGACCGAGGGAACCAGGCAAAGCGGACACATTACGGCGCAAGAGCCGTCGGCACTTAGGCGAGCTCCAGAAGGAGAGGCTGATTTTTTCGCTATTTGTGGCCGACCGAGGGAACCAGGCAAAGCGGACACATTACGGCGCAAGAGCCGTTGGCACTTAGAAAATATTCGCCAAAGTTGGCACGAGCTCCAGAATGAGAGGCTGATTTTTCGCCGTTTGTGGCCGACCGAGGGAACCAGACAAAGCGGACACATTACGGCGCAAGAGCCGTTGGCACTTAGGCGAGCTCCAGAAGGAGAGGCTGATTTTTCGCTATTTGTGGCCGACCGAGGGAACCAGGCAAAGCGGACACTTTACGGCGCAAGAGCCGTTGGCACTTAGAAAATATTCGCCAAAGTTGGCACGAGCTCCAGAAGGAGAGGCTGATTTTTCGCCGTTTGTGGCCGACCGAGGGAACCAGACAAAGCGGACACATTACGGCGCAAGAGCCGTTGGCACTTAGGCGAGCTCCAGAAGGAGAGGCTGATTTTTCGCTATTTGTGGCCGACCGAGGGAACCAGGCAAAGCGGACACTTTACGGCGCAAGAGCCGTTGGCACTTAGAAAATATTCGCCAAAGTTGGCACGAGCTCCAGAAGGAGAGGCTGATTTTTCGCCGTTTGTGGCCGACCGAGGGAACCAGACAAAGCGGACACATTACGGCGCAAGAGCCGTTGGCACTTAGGCGAGCTCCAGAAGGAGAGGCTGATTTTTCGCTATTTGTGGCCGACCGAGGGAACCAGGCAAAGCGGACACTTTACGGCGCAAGAGCCGTTGGCACTTAGAAAATATTCGCCAAAGTTGGCACGAGCTCCAGAAGGAGAGGCTGATTTTTCGCCGTTTGTGGCCGACCGAGGGAACCAGACAAAGCGGACACATTACGGCGCAAGAGCCGTTGGCACTTAGGCGAGCTCCAGAAGGAGAGGCTGATTTTTCGCTATTTGTGGCCGACCGAGGGAACCAGGCAAAGCGGACACTTTACGGCGCAAGAGCCGTTGGCACTTAGAAAATATTCTGAAATTCTCACCGACCTCCGTGGTGGAGAGGCCGAATTTTCGACATTCGTGGCCGACCGGGGAACCGTCGCCACTCGGACAACTTGTGCGGCAGCCCTCGGTGATTTTAGGACCGCTTTTTCACCCTCGCTGTCCGACCGGAGAACCGTCGTAGCTCGGACAGTTCGTGTGCCAGCATCCGCTGGCACTTAGAAAATTTTAAAAAAGAAAAAAATAGTCTTCTGCATATACGTTCTGACTATATTTTGCGATTAGGGGGTAAAGGTAATGAGTACAGTGACTAGGGGGACCAACTCATCGTACTCTGGCGCACCAACACGCCAAGGTTGGTACTGCACTTAGGCTGATTTTTGCGCTATTCGCGGCCGACCGGGGAACCAGCGCGGAGCGGACACATTACGGCGAATGAGCCGTTGGCACTTAGAAAATTTTTGAGCTTTTTTCGAACTTCCGTGAGGCTGATTTTGCGCTATTCGCGGCCGACCGGGGAACCAGCGCGGAGCGGACACATTACGGCGAATGAGCCGTTGGCACTTAGAAAATTTTTGAGCTTTTTTCGAACTTCCGTGAGGCTGATTTTGCGCTATTCGCGGCCGACCGGGGAACCAGCGCGGAGCGGACACATTACGGCGAATGAGCCGTTGGCACTTAGAAAATTTTTGAGCTTTTTTCGGACTTCCGTGTGGAGCTTTGGGGCCGTTCCGCCTAACTTTTTATGCCCGATTAGGCTTCCAGGGAGGCGGCTAAGCATTATTGACCAATCATGGAGCTTTTTTGGGACTTCCGTGTGGAGCTTTGGGGCCGTTCCGCCTAACTTTTTATGCCCGATTAGGCTTCCAGGGAGGCGGCTAAGCATTATTGACCAATCATGGAGCTTTTTTGGGACTTCCGTGTGGAGCTTTGGGGCCGTTCCGCCTAGCTTTTTATGCCCGATTAGGCTTCCAGGGAGGCGGCTAAGCATTATTGACCAATCATGGAGCTTTTTTGGGACTTCCGTGTGGAGCTTTGGGGCCGTTCCGCCTAGCTTTTTATGCCCGGTTAGGCTTCCAGGGAGGCGGCTAAGCATTATTGACCAATCATGGAGCTTTTTTTGGACTTCCGTGTGGAGCTTTGGGGCCGTTCCGCCTAGCTTTTTATGCCCGATTAGGCTTCCAGGGAGGCGGCTAAGCATTATTGACCAATCATGGAGCTTTTTTGGGACTTCCGTGTGGAGCTTTGGGGCCGTTCCGCCTAGCTTTTTATGCCCGATTAGGCTTCCAGGGAGGCGGCTAAGCATTATTGACCAATCATGGAGCTTTTTTGGGACTTCCGTGTGGAGCTTTGGGGCCGTTCCGCCTAGCTTTTTATGCCCGATTAGGCTTCCAGGGAGGCGGCTAAGCATTATTGACCAATCATGGAGCTTTTTTGGGACTTCCAGCCGGTGCTTTGGGGGCCTTCCCCCTCACTTTCTACGCCCGATTGGGCTTCCAGGGACGCGGCTAAGCATTTTTAACAGAAATGGAGCTTTTTGCGGAGCTCCAGCCGGTGCCACCGGCAGGCCGTGCACGCGGACGAGATGACCGAAAGAAGCTCCAGGAGAGCGGATGGACGCTTTTTAAGCACCGAGGCGGAGATCGCGGAGCTTTAATAGACTTCCAGCGGGCCCAAAGCGGCCAGGCAGACGGCGCAGCGCGACCTGGTACCTCGCACGGGACGCATCGCCCCCCCCGCGCACAGTTCCAGGGGGCCGGGATGACGTTTCAAAGCTGCCGCTGCAGCTGCGGCGGGGAGTGGCCTCCCTCCGGTGGACACGACGAGTAAATGACACCGGCCGCTGACGCAAACCCACGCCGGACAGGAGAGCTCAAAAGCCGGGTAACATTTCAAGGAAGACCCCCCCTGCGCAGACCTCCACTAGGCCGGGATGACTGTTCAGCTGTGGCGGGGAGTGGCCTCCCTCCGGTCGGCACGACGAGTAAATGACACCGGCCGCTGACGCAAACCCACGCCGGACAGGAGAGCTCAAAAGCCGGGTAACATTTCAAGGAAGACCCCCCCTGCGCAGACCTCCACTAGGCCGGGATGACTGTTCAGCTGTGGCGGGGAGTGGCCTCCCTCCGGTCGGCACGACGAGTAAATGACACCGGCCGCTGACGCAAACCCACGCCGGACAGGAGAGCTCAAAAGCCGGGTAACATTTCAAGGAAGACCCCCCCTGCGCAGACCTCCACTAGGCCGGGATGACTGTTCAGCTGTGGCGGGGAGTGGCCTCCCTCCGGTCGGCACGACGAGTAAATGACACCGGCCGCTGACGCAAACCCACGCCGGACAGGAGAGCTCAAAAGCCGGGTAACATTTCAAGGAAGACCCCCCCTGCGCAGACCTCCACTAGGCCGGGATGACTGTTCAGCTGTGGCGGGGAGTGGCCTCCCTCCGGTCGGCACGACGAGTAAATGACACCGGCCGCTGACGCAAACCCACGCCGGACAGGAGAGCTCAAAAGCCGGGTAACATTTCAAGGAAGACCCCCCCTGCGCAGACCTCCACTAGGCCGGGATGACTGTTCAGCTGCGGCGGGGAGTGGCCTCCCTCCGGTCGGCACGACGAGTAAATGACACCGGCCGCTGACGCAAACCCACGCCGGACAGGAGAGCTCAAAAGCCGGGTAACATTTCAAGGAAGACCCCCCCTGCGCAGACCTCCACTAGGCCGGGATGACTGTTCAGCTGTGGCGGGGAGTGGCCTCCCTCCGGTCGGCACGACGAGTAAATGACACCGGCCGCTGACGCAAACCCACGCCGGACAGGAGAGCTCAAAAGCCGGGTAACATTTCAAGGAAGACCCCCCCTGCGCAGACCTCCACTAGGCCGGGATGACTGTTCAGCTGTGGCGGGGAGTGGCCTCCCTCCGGTCGGCACGACGAGTAAATGACACCGGCCGCTGACGCAAACCCACGCCGGACAGGAGAGCTCAAAAGCCGGGTAACATTTCAAGGAAGACCCCCCCTGCGCAGACCTCCACTAGGCCGGGATGACTGTTCAGCTGTGGCGGGGAGTGGCCTCCCTCCGGTCGGCACGACGAGTAAATGACACCGGCCGCTGACGCAAACCCACGCCGGACAGGAGAGCTCAAAAGCCGGGTAACATTTCAAGGAAGACCCCCCCTGCGCAGACCTCCACTAGGCCGGGATGACTGTTCAGCTGTGGCGGGGAGTGGCCTCCCTCCGGTCGGCACGACGAGTAAATGACACCGGCCGCTGACGCAAACCCACGCCGGACAGGAGAGCTCAAAAGCCGGGTAACATTTCAAGGAAGACCCCCCCTGCGCAGACCTCCACTAGGCCGGGATGACTGTTCAGCTGCGGCGGGGAGTGGCCTCCCTCCGGTCGGCACGACGAGTAAATGACACCGGCCGCTGACGCAAACCCACGCCGGACAGGAGAGCTCAAAAGCCGGGTAACATTTCAAGGAAGACCCCCCCTGCGCAGACCTCCACTAGGCCGGGATGACTGTTCAGCTGTGGCGGGGAGTGGCCTCCCTCCGGTCGGCACGACGAGTAAATGACACCGGCCGCTGACGCAAACCCACGCCGGACAGGAGAGCTCAAAAGCCGGGTAACATTTCAAGGAAGACCCCCCCTGCGCAGACCTCCACTAGGCCGGGATGACTGTTCAGCTGTGGCGGGGAGTGGCCTCCCTCCGGTCGGCACGACGAGTAAATGACACCGGCCGCTGACGCAAACCCACGCCGGACAGGAGAGCTCAAAAGCCGGGTAACATTTCAAGGAAGACCCCCCCTGCGCAGACCTCCACTAGGCCGGGATGACTGTTCAGCTGTGGCGGGGAGTGGCCTCCCTCCGGTCGGCACGACGAGTAAATGACACCGGCCGCTGACGCAAACCCACGCCGGACAGGAGAGCTCAAAAGCCGGGTAACATTTCAAGGAAGACCCCCCCTGCGCAGACCTCCACTAGGCCGGGATGACTGTTCAGCTGCGGCGGGGAGTGGCCTCCCTCCGGTCGGCACGACGAGTAAATGACACCGGCCGCTGACGCAAACCCACGCCGGACAGGAGAGCTCAAAAGCCGGGTAACATTTCAAGGAAGACCCCCCCTGCGCAGACCTCCACTAGGCCGGGATGACTGTTCAGCTGTGGCGGGGAGTGGCCTCCCTCCGGTCGGCACGACGAGTAAATGACACCGGCCGCTGACGCAAACCCACGCCGGACAGGAGAGCTCAAAAGCCGGGTAACATTTCAAGGAAGACCCCCCCTGCGCAGACCTCCACTAGGCCGGGATGACTGTTCAGCTGTGGCGGGGAGTGGCCTCCCTCCGGTCGGCACGACGAGTAAATGACACCGGCCGCTGACGCAAACCCACGCCGGACAGGAGAGCTCAAAAGCCGGGTAACATTTCAAGGAAGACCCCCCCTGCGCAGACCTCCACTAGGCCGGGATGACTGTTCAGCTGTGGCGGGGAGTGGCCTCCCTCCGGTCGGCACGACGAGTAAATGACACCGGCCGCTGACGCAAACCCACGCCGGACAGGAGAGCTCAAAAGCCGGGTAACATTTCAAGGAAGACCCCCCCTGCGCAGACCTCCACTAGGCCGGGATGACTGTTCAGCTGCGGCGGGGAGTGGCCTCCCTCCGGTCGGCACGACGAGTAAATGACACCGGCCGCTGACGCAAACCCACGCCGGACAGGAGAGCTCAAAAGCCGGGTAACATTTCAAGGAAGACCCCCCCTGCGCAGACCTCCACTAGGCCGGGATGACTGTTCAGCTGTGGCGGGGAGTGGCCTCCCTCCGGTCGGCACGACGAGTAAATGACACCGGCCGCTGACGCAAACCCACGCCGGACAGGAGAGCTCAAAAGCCGGGTAACATTTCAAGGAAGACCCCCCCTGCGCAGACCTCCACTAGGCCGGGATGACTGTTCAGCTGCGGCGGGGAGTGGCCTCCCTCCGGTCGGCACGACGAGTAAATGACACCGGCCGCTGACGCAAACCCACGCCGGACAGGAGAGCTCAAAAGCCGGGTAACATTTCAAGGAAGACCCCCCCTGCGCAGACCTCCACTAGGCCGGGATGACTGTTCAGCTGCGGCGGGGAGTGGCCTCCCTCCGGTCGGCACGACGAGTAAAGCTATTTAGGAAAATCTGAGATAAATATCACTTGCATAATAATTTGGAACACGGTCCCGTGTTCCAAATTATTATGCAAAATGTATTTAGACACCAGCAATCGCACTTAGATTTGTTTCTTTTTTCTTTCTTTTAGCTTCCATAATGTTACCGGGCGCTGACGCAAACCCACGCCCGGCAGGAGAGCTCAAAAGCCGGGTAACATTTCAAGGAAGACCCCCCCTGCGCAGACCTCCACTAGGCCGGGATGACTGTTCAGCTGCGGCGGGGAGTGGCCTCCCTCCGGTCGGCACGACGAGTAAATGACACCGGCCGCTGACGCAAACCCACGCCGGACAGGAGAGCTCAAAAGCCGGGTAACATTTCAAGGAAGACCCCCCCTGCGCAGACCTCCACTAGGCCGGGATGACTTTTCAAAGCTGCCTCTGCAGCTGCGGCGGGGAGTTGCCTCCCTCCGGTGGACACGACGAGTAAATACACCAGCACTTGCTCTTAGATTTGTTTCTTTTTTCTTTCTTTTAGCTTCCATAATGTTACCGGGCGCTGACGCAAACCCACGCCCGGCAGGAGAGCTCAAAAGCCGGGTAACATTTCAAGGAAGACCCCCCCTGCGCAGACCTCCACTAGGCCGGGATGACTGTTCAGCTGCGGCGGGGAGTGGCCTCCCTCCGGTCGGCACGACGAGTAAAGCTATTTAGGAAAATCTGAGATAAATATCACTTGCATAATAATTTGGAACACGGTCCCGTGTTCCAAATTATTATGCAAAATGTATTTAGACACCAGCAATCGCACTTAGATTTGTTTCTTTTTTCTTTCAGCTTCCATAATGTTACCGGGCGCTGACGCAAACCCACGCCCGGCAGGAGAGCTCAAAAGCCGGGTAACATTTCAAGGAAGACCCCCCCTGCGCAGACCTCCACTAGGCCGGGATGACTGTTCAGCTGCGGCGGGGAGTGGCCTCCCTCCGGTCGGCACGACGAGTAAATGACACCGGCCGCTGACGCAAACCCACGCCGGACAGGAGAGCTCAAAAGCCGGGTAACATTTCAAGGAAGACCCCCCCTGCGCAGACCTCCACTAGGCCGGGATGACTTTTCAAAGCTGCCTCTGCAGCTGCGGCGGGGAGTTGCCTCCCTCCGGTGGACACGACGAGTAAATACACCAGCACTTGCTCTTAGATTTGTTTCTTTTTTCTTTCTTTTAGCTTCCATAATGTTACCGGGCGCTGACGCAAACCCACGCCCGGCAGGAGAGCTCAAAAGCCGGGTAACATTTCAAGGAAGACCCCCCCTGCGCAGACCTCCACTAGGCCGGGATGACTGTTCAGCTGCGGCGGGGAGTGGCCTCCCTCCGGTCGGCACGACGAGTAAAGCTATTTAGGAAAATCTGAGATAAATATCACTTGCATAATAATTTGGAACACGGTCCCGTGTTCCAAATTATTATGCAAAATGTATTTAGACACCAGCAATCGCACTTAGATTTGTTTCTTTTTTCTTTCTTTTAGCTTCCATAATGTTACCGGGCGCTGACGCAAACCCACGCCCGGCAGGAGAGCTCAAAAGCCGGGTAACATTTCAAGGAAGCTATTTAGGAAAATCTGAGATAAATATCCTTTGCATAATAATTTGGAACACGGTCCCGTGTTCCAAATTATTATGCAAAATGTATTTAAGTGTCATAAAGATTACATTTTTTGTTTTTCAAGTACTGAAATCACCCTCAGTCATGGTACAGTCCATGGTAGTCTGCCAGGTGAGCGCAATTGTAGTAATTAACAAGTCTATTTAAGTTCCGCGTTTTTAAGCGTTCGGCCATTTCGTTCAACCATGGGGAGGAAAAAGGATCTCTCTGCTGTCGAGAAGCGTGAAATCGTTCGATGCCTTGGACAAGGTATGCAGACATTCGATATTGCACGAAAGCTTAAGCGCGACCATCGAACTTTGAAGAAATTCGTCGCTGATTCGGAGCAAACGCGCGTTCGTGCAGACAAAGGCACGACAAGGAAGGTTTCTGCAAGACAAACAAATCGAATCAAGAGGGCGGCTGCAAGCATGCCACTAAAGACGAGCAAACAAATATTCGACGCTGCTGGTGCCAGTGAAGTCCCACGAACGACGAGGTGCAGGATCCTCCAGAGGCTTGCAGTTGTGCGGAAACCCTCCATTCGGCCACCCCTGAACAACGCGAACAAGCAGAAACGGCTGCAGTGGGCCCAGACTTACATGAAGACAAATTTTCAGACAGTCCTGTTCACCGACGAGTGCCGTGCCACCTTGGATGGGCCAGGTAGGGTTTTTTAAGTTTTTCCTTGCACTTTTGAGAGCTCAGGGGATGCTTTGAGAATAATTGTCAATTTCTGTCTATGTGAAGCCCTTTGAGACTGCTTGTGATTTAGGGCTATACAAATAAACTTGATTTGACTTGACTTTACAGATGGATGGAGTCGTGGATGGTTGGTGGACGGCCACGATAGCCCAACAAGGCTGCGGCGTCAGCAGGGAGGTGGCGGAGTGATGTTTTGGGCCGGAATCATGGGGAGAGAGCTGCTTGGCCCCTTTAGGGTCCCTGAAGGCGTCAAAATTACGTCTGTTAACTACGTGGAATTTCTGACTCAACACTTCTGTCCATGGTACAACAGGAAGAACCGTGCTTTCCGTCAAAAGATCATCTTCATGCATGACAATGCACCGTCTCATGCTGCAAGAAATACGTCAACGTCTTTGGCATCTATGGGAATAAAGGGAGAGAAACTGATGGTGTGGCCCCCATGCTCCCCTGACCTCAATCCTATTGAAAACTTGTGGAGCATCGTCAAGCAGAAAATCTACGAAGGTGGGAGGCAGTTCAATTCCAAAGAGCAGCTCTGGCAGGCTATTCTTAGATCCTGCCAAGAAATTCAACCAGAAACTGTACAAAAACTCACAAGTTCAGTGGATGGAAGAATCGTGAAGCTGCTGTTGAACAAAGGGTCCTATGTTAAAATGTAACTTTGTTTTTTATTGAAATAAAGGGTCCTATGTTAAAATGTAACTTGTTTGTCTTTTCTTTGAAATAGCTTTTGATTTCAGTAAATATGACCTCCTAATGCTGTAAATTCTTAAGATGGGCATTTCAGTTCATAAAAACCTATAAAATGTTATAAAACTCTGTTGTGCGTAATAATGTGGAACAGTGCATTTTAAGTTTTTTATTTTTTAAAAATTCTGTGATCATTCGGAGGTTTGTTCAATAAAATTAGAATTCATCAAAATAATGGTTGATGACTTGAAAATTATGCTGACTCATTTTGCATCGACTATTTAGGAAAATCTGAGATAAATGTCACTTGCATAATAATTTGGAACACGGTGTAAGTGCGATTGCTGGTGTATTTACTCGTCGTGTCCACCGGAGGACGGCAAATCCCCGCCGCAGCTGCAGCGGCAGCGCTTAAATGTCTTCCCGGCCGCCTGGAACTCTGCACGGGGCGTGTTTCGTCCCGCGCAGCGGTACCAGATCGCGCTGCGCCGTCAGCCGAGCCGCGCGCGGTCCGCTGGAAGTCTACACTGTGTTCCAAATTATTATGCAAATTGTATTTATGTGTCATAAAGATTACATTTTTTGTTTTTCAATTAAACTCATGGATGGTATTACGTGTCAGGGCTCTTTGGATCACTGAGATCAATCTCAGACACCGGGGATCATTACCGGCCAGTTGAGCCCAAATTAAGGAAAAACTACTTAAGAATGGTGTTCCACATTATTAAGCAGATAATTTGAAGTTCGCTTTGAGCAGTGGCGGACGCCAACCCACGACCGGTGGGAGAGCTCGGAGGGCGGATGGGCTTTCAAGGAAGCCCCCCAGGCCGGTCCCACTCGCACTTAGAATTTTTTTTTTTTTTGGCTTCCATAATGTACCGGGCGCGGACGCGAAACCCACGCCGGGCAGGAGAGCTCGAAAGGCGGCTAAGCATTCAAGGAAGCACCGTCTGGAGCTTCAGAGCCGTTCCGCCTGACTTTTAACGTAGAGTACCGGGCGCAAACCACTAACTCAAGCCCGGCATGGCAGCTCGAAAGGCGGCTAAGCATTCAAGGAAGCACCGTCTGGAGCTTCAGAGCCGTTCCGCCTGACTTTTAACGTAGAGTACCGGGCGCAAACCACTAACTCAAGCCCGGCATGGCAGCTCGAAAGGCGGCTAAGCATTCAAGGAAGCACCGTCTGGAGCTTCAGAGCCGTTCCGCCTGACTTTTAACGTAGAGTACCGGGCGCAAACCACTAACTCAAGCCCGGCATGGCAGCTCGAAAGGCGGCTAAGCATTCAAGGAAGCACCGTCTGGAGCTTCAGAGCCGTTCCGCCTGACTTTTAACGTAGAGTACCGGGCGCAAACCACTAACTCAAGCCCGGCATGGCAGCTCGAAAGGCGGCTAAGCATTCAAGGAAGCACCGTCTGGAGCTTCAGAGCCGTTCCGCCTGACTTTTAACGTAGAGTACCGGGCGCAAACCACTAACTCAAGCCCGGCATGGCAGCTCGAAAGGCGGCTAAGCATTCAAGGAAGCACCGTCTGGAGCTTCAGAGCCGTTCCGCCTGACTTTTAACGTAGAGTACCGGGCGCAAACCACTAACTCAAGCCCGGCATGGCAGCTCGAAAGGCGGCTAAGCATTCAAGGAAGCACCGTCTGGAGCTTCAGAGCCGTTCCGCCTGACTTTTAACGTAGAGTACCGGGCGCAAACCACTAACTCAAGCCCGGCATGGCAGCTCGAAAGGCGGCTAAGCATTCAAGGAAGCACCGTCTGGAGCTTCAGAGCCGTTCCGCCTGACTTTTAACGCTAGAGTACCGGGCGCAAACCACTAACTCAAGCCCGGCATGGCAGCTCGAAAGGCGGCTAAGCATTCAAGGAAGCACCGTCTGGAGCTTCAGAGCCGTTCCGCCTGACTTTTAACGTAGAGTACCGGGCGCAAACCACTAACTCAAGCCCGGCATGGCAGCTCGAAAGGCGGCTAAGCATTCAAGGAAGCACCGTCTGGAGCTTCAGAGCCGTTCCGCCTGACTTTTAACGTAGAGTACCGGGCGCAAACCACTAACTCAAGCCCGGCATGGCAGCTCGAAAGGCGGCTAAGCATTCAAGGAAGCACCGTCTGGAGCTTCAGAGCCGTTCCGCCTGACTTTTAACGTAGAGTACCGGGCGCAAACCACTAACTCAAGCCCGGCATGGCAGCTCGAAAGGCGGCTAAGCATTCAAGGAAGCACCGTCTGGAGCTTCAGAGCCGTTCCGCCTGACTTTTAACGTAGAGTACCGGGCGCAAACCACTAACTCAAGCCCGGCATGGCAGCTCGAAAGGCGGCTAAGCATTCAAGGAAGCACCGTCTGGAGCTTCAGAGCCGTTCCGCCTGACTTTTAACGTAGAGTACCGGGCGCAAACCACTAACTCAAGCCCGGCATGGCAGCTCGAAAGGCGGCTAAGCATTCAAGGAAGCACCGTCTGGAGCTTCAGAGCCGTTCCGCCTGACTTTTAACGTAGAGTACCGGGCGCAAACCACTAACTCAAGCCCGGCATGGCAGCTCGAAAGGCGGCTAAGCATTCAAGGAAGCACCGTCTGGAGCTTCAGAGCCGTTCCGCCTGACTTTTAACGTAGAGTACCGGGCGCAAACCACTAACTCAAGCCCGGCATGGCAGCTCGAAAGGCGGCTAAGCATTCAAGGAAGCACCGTCTGGAGCTTCAGAGCCGTTCCGCCTGACTTTTAACGTAGAGTACCGGGCGCAAACCACTAACTCAAGCCCGGCATGGCAGCTCGAAAGGCGGCTAAGCATTCAAGGAAGCACCGTCTGGAGCTTCAGAGCCGTTCCGCCTGACTTTTAACGTAGAGTACCGGGCGCAAACCACTAACTCAAGCCCGGCATGGCAGCTCGAAAGGCGGCTAAGCATTCAAGGAAGCACCGTCTGGAGCTTCAGAGCCGTTCCGCCTGACTTTTAACGTAGAGTACCGGGCGCAAACCACTAACTCAAGCCCGGCATGGCAGCTCGAAAGGCGGCTAAGCATTCAAGGAAGCACCGTCTGGAGCTTCAGAGCCGTTCCGCCTGACTTTTAACGTAGAGTACCGGGCGCAAACCACTAACTCAAGCCCGGCATGGCAGCTCGAAAGGCGGCTAAGCATTCAAGGAAGCACCGTCTGGAGCTTCAGAGCCGTTCCGCCTGACTTTTAACGTAGAGTACCGGGCGCAAACCACTAACTCAAGCCCGGCATGGCAGCTCGAAAGGCGGCTAAGCATTCAAGGAAGCACCGTCTGGAGCTTCAGAGCCGTTCCGCCTGACTTTTAACGTAGAGTACCGGGCGCAAACCACTAACTCAAGCCCGGCATGGCAGCTCGAAAGGCGGCTAAGCATTCAAGGAAGCACCGTCTGGAGCTTCAGAGCCGTTCCGCCTGACTTTTAACGTAGAGTACCGGGCGCAAACCACTAACTCAAGCCCGGCATGGCAGCTCGAAAGGCGGCTAAGCATTCAAGGAAGCACCGTCTGGAGCTTCAGAGCCGTTCCGCCTGACTTTTAACGTAGAGTACCGGGCGCAAACCACTAACTCAAGCCCGGCATGGCAGCTCGAAAGGCGGCTAAGCATTCAAGGAAGCACCGTCTGGAGCTTCAGAGCCGTTCCGCCTGACTTTTAACGTAGAGTACCGGGCGCAAACCACTAACTCAGCCCGGCATGGCAGCTCGAAAGGCGGCTAAGCATTCAAGGAAGCACCGTCTGGAGCTTCAGAGCCGTTCCGCCTGACTTTTAACGTAGAGTACCGGGCGCAAACCACTAACTCAAGCCCGGCATGGCAGCTCGAAAGGCGGCTAAGCATTCAAGGAAGCACCGTCTGGAGCTTCAGAGCCGTTCCGCCTGACTTTTAACGTAGAGTACCGGGCGCAAACCACTGAACTCAAGCCCGGCATGGCAGCTCGAAAGGCGGCTAAGCATTCAAGGAAGCACCGTCTGGAGCTTCAGAGCCGTTCCGCCTGACTTTTAACGTAGAGTACCGGGCGCAAACCACTAACTCAAGCCCGGCATGGCAGCTCGAAAGGCGGCTAAGCATTCAAGGAAGCACCGTCTGGAGCTTCAGAGCCGTTCCGCCTGACTTTTAACGTAGAGTACCGGGCGCAAACCACTAACTCAAGCCCGGCATGGCAGCTCGAAAGGCGGCTAAGCATTCAAGGAAGCACCGTCTGGAGCTTCAGAGCCGTTCCGCCTGACTTTTAACGTAGAGTACCGGGCGCAAACCACTAACTCAAGCCCGGCATGGCAGCTCGAAAGGCGGCTAAGCATTCAAGGAAGCACCGTCTGGAGCTTCAGAGCCGTTCCGCCTGACTTTTAACGTAGAGTACCGGGCGCAAACCACTAACTCAAGCCCGGCATGGCAGCTCGAAAGGCGGCTAAGCATTCAAGGAAGCACCGTCTGGAGCTTCAGAGCCGTTCCGCCTGACTTTTAACGTAGAGTACCGGGCGCAAACCACTAACTCAAGCCCGGCATGGCAGCTCGAAAGGCGGCTAAGCATTCAAGGAAGCACCGTCTGGAGCTTCAGAGCCGTTCCGCCTGACTTTTAACGTAGAGTACCGGGCGCAAACCACTAACTCAAGCCCGGCATGGCAGCTCGAAAGGCGGCTAAGCATTCAAGGAAGCACCGTCTGGAGCTTCAGAGCCGTTCCGCCTGACTTTTAACGTAGAGTACCGGGCGCAAACCACTAACTCAAGCCCGGCATGGCAGCTCGAAAGGCGGCTAAGCATTCAAGGAAGCACCGTCTGGAGCTTCAGAGCCGTTCCGCCTGACTTTTAACGTAGAGTACCGGGCGCAAACCACTAACTCAAGCCCGGCATGGCAGCTCGAAAGGCGGCTAAGCATTCAAGGAAGCACCGTCTGGAGCTTCAGAGCCGTTCCGCCTGACTTTTAACGTAGAGTACCGGGCGCAAACCACTAACTCAAGCCCGGCATGGCAGCTCGAAAGGCGGCTAAGCATTCAAGGAAGCACCGTCTGGAGCTTCAGAGCCGTTCCGCCTGACTTTTAACGTAGAGTACCGGGCGCAAACCACTAACTCAAGCCCGGCATGGCAGCTCGAAAGGCGGCTAAGCATTCAAGGAAGCACCGTCTGGAGCTTCAGAGCCGTTCCGCCTGACTTTTAACGTAGAGTACCGGGCGCAAACCACTAACTCAAGCCCGGCATGGCAGCTCGAAAGGCGGCTAAGCATTCAAGGAAGCACCGTCTGGAGCTTCAGAGCCGTTCCGCCTGACTTTTAACGTAGAGTACCGGGCGCAAACCACTAACTCAAGCCCGGCATGGCAGCTCGAAAGGCGGCTAAGCATTCAAGGAAGCACCGTCTGGAGCTTCAGAGCCGTTCCGCCTGACTTTTAACGTAGAGTACCGGGCGCAAACCACTAACTCAAGCCCGGCATGGCAGCTCGAAAGGCGGCTAAGCATTCAAGGAAGCACCGTCTGGAGCTTCAGAGCCGTTCCGCCTGACTTTTAACGTAGAGTACCGGGCGCAAACCACTAACTCAAGCCCGGCATGGCAGCTCGAAAGGCGGCTAAGCATTCAAGGAAGCACCGTCTGGAGCTTCAGAGCCGTTCCGCCTGACTTTTAACGTAGAGTACCGGGCGCAAACCACTAACTCAAGCCCGGCATGGCAGCTCGAAAGGCGGCTAAGCATTCAAGGAAGCACCGTCTGGAGCTTCAGAGCCGTTCCGCCTGACTTTTAACGTAGAGTACCGGGCGCAAACCACTAACTCAAGCCCGGCATGGCAGCTCGAAAGGCGGCTAAGCATTCAAGGAAGCACCGTCTGGAGCTTCAGAGCCGTTCCGCCTGACTTTTAACGTAGAGTACCGGGCGCAAACCACTAACTCAAGCCCGGCATGGCAGCTCGAAAGGCGGCTAAGCATTCAAGGAAGCACCGTCTGGAGCTTCAGAGCCGTTCCGCCTGACTTTTAACGTAGAGTACCGGGCGCAAACCACTAACTCAAGCCCGGCATGGCAGCTCGAAAGGCGGCTAAGCATTCAAGGAAGCACCGTCTGGAGCTTCAGAGCCGTTCCGCCTGACTTTTAACGTAGAGTACCGGGCGCAAACCACTAACTCAAGCCCGGCATGGCAGCTCGAAAGGCGGCTAAGCATTCAAGGAAGCACCGTCTGGAGCTTCAGAGCCGTTCCGCCTGACTTTTAACGTAGAGTACCGGGCGCAAACCACTAACTCAAGCCCGGCATGGCAGCTCGAAAGGCGGCTAAGCATTCAAGGAAGCACCGTCTGGAGCTTCAGAGCCGTTCCGCCTGACTTTTAACGTAGAGTACCGGGCGCAAACCACTAACTCAAGCCCGGCATGGCAGCTCGAAAGGCGGCTAAGCATTCAAGGAAGCACCGTCTGGAGCTTCAGAGCCGTTCCGCCTGACTTTTAACGTAGAGTACCGGGCGCAAACCACTAACTCAAGCCCGGCATGGCAGCTCGAAAGGCGGCTAAGCATTCAAGGAAGCACCGTCTGGAGCTTCAGAGCCGTTCCGCCTGACTTTTAACGTAGAGTACCGGGCGCAAACCACTAACTCAAGCCCGGCATGGCAGCTCGAAAGGCGGCTAAGCATTCAAGGAAGCACCGTCTGGAGCTTCAGAGCCGTTCCGCCTGACTTTTAACGTAGAGTACCGGGCGCAAACCACTAACTCAAGCCCGGCATGGCAGCTCGAAAGGCGGCTAAGCATTCAAGGAAGCACCGTCTGGAGCTTCAGAGCCGTTCCGCCTGACTTTTAACGTAGAGTACCGGGCGCAAACCACTAACTCAAGCCCGGCATGGCAGCTCGAAAGGCGGCTAAGCATTCAAGGAAGCACCGTCTGGAGCTTCAGAGCCGTTCCGCCTGACTTTTAACGTAGAGTACCGGGCGCAAACCACTAACTCAAGCCCGGCATGGCAGCTCGAAAGGCGGCTAAGCATTCAAGGAAGCACCGTCTGGAGCTTCAGAGCCGTTCCGCCTGACTTTTAACGTAGAGTACCGGGCGCAAACCACTAACTCAAGCCCGGCATGGCAGCTCGAAAGGCGGCTAAGCATTCAAGGAAGCACCGTCTGGAGCTTCAGAGCCGTTCCGCCTGACTTTTAACGTAGAGTACCGGGCGCAAACCACTAACTCAAGCCCGGCATGGCAGCTCGAAAGGCGGCTAAGCATTCAAGGAAGCACCGTCTGGAGCTTCAGAGCCGTTCCGCCTGACTTTTAACGTAGAGTACCGGGCGCAAACCACTAACTCAAGCCCGGCATGGCAGCTCGAAAGGCGGCTAAGCATTCAAGGAAGCACCGTCTGGAGCTTCAGAGCCGTTCCGCCTGACTTTTAACGTAGAGTACCGGGCGCAAACCACTAACTCAAGCCCGGCATGGCAGCTCGAAAGGCGGCTAAGCATTCAAGGAAGCACCGTCTGGAGCTTCAGAGCCGTTCCGCCTGACTTTTAACGTAGAGTACCGGGCGCAAACCACTAACTCAAGCCCGGCATGGCAGCTCGAAAGGCGGCTAAGCATTCAAGGAAGCACCGTCTGGAGCTTCAGAGCCGTTCCGCCTGACTTTTAACGTAGAGTACCGGGCGCAAACCACTAACTCAAGCCCGGCATGGCAGCTCGAAAGGCGGCTAAGCATTCAAGGAAGCACCGTCTGGAGCTTCAGAGCCGTTCCGCCTGACTTTTAACGTAGAGTACCGGGCGCAAACCACTAACTCAAGCCCGGCATGGCAGCTCGAAAGGCGGCTAAGCATTCAAGGAAGCACCGTCTGGAGCTTCAGAGCCGTTCCGCCTGACTTTTAACGTAGAGTACCGGGCGCAAACCACTAACTCAAGCCCGGCATGGCAGCTCGAAAGGCGGCTAAGCATTCAAGGAAGCACCGTCTGGAGCTTCAGAGCCGTTCCGCCTGACTTTTAACGTAGAGTACCGGGCGCAAACCACTAACTCAAGCCCGGCATGGCAGCTCGAAAGGCGGCTAAGCATTCAAGGAAGCACCGTCTGGAGCTTCAGAGCCGTTCCGCCTGACTTTTAACGTAGAGTACCGGGCGCAAACCACTAACTCAAGCCCGGCATGGCAGCTCGAAAGGCGGCTAAGCATTCAAGGAAGCACCGTCTGGAGCTTCAGAGCCGTTCCGCCTGACTTTTAACGTAGAGTACCGGGCGCAAACCACTAACTCAAGCCCGGCATGGCAGCTCGAAAGGCGGCTAAGCATTCAAGGAAGCACCGTCTGGAGCTTCAGAGCCGTTCCGCCTGACTTTTAACGTAGAGTACCGGGCGCAAACCACTAACTCAAGCCCGGCATGGCAGCTCGAAAGGCGGCTAAGCATTCAAGGAAGCACCGTCTGGAGCTTCAGAGCCGTTCCGCCTGACTTTTAACGTAGAGTACCGGGCGCAAACCACTAACTCAAGCCCGGCATGGCAGCTCGAAAGGCGGCTAAGCATTCAAGGAAGCACCGTCTGGAGCTTCAGAGCCGTTCCGCCTGACTTTTAACGTAGAGTACCGGGCGCAAACCACTAACTCAAGCCCGGCATGGCAGCTCGAAAGGCGGCTAAGCATTCAAGGAAGCACCGTCTGGAGCTTCAGAGCCGTTCCGCCTGACTTTTAACGTAGAGTACCGGGCGCAAACCACTAACTCAAGCCCGGCATGGCAGCTCGAAAGGCGGCTCTAAGCATTCAAGGAAGCACCGTCTGGAGCTTCAGAGCCGTTCCGCCTGACTTTTAACGTAGAGTACCGGGCGCAAACCACTAACTCAAGCCCGGCATGGCAGCTCGAAAGGCGGCTAAGCATTCAAGGAAGCACCGTCTGGAGCTTCAGAGCCGTTCCGCCTGACTTTTAACGTAGAGTACCGGGCGCAAACCACTAACTCAAGCCCGGCATGGCAGCTCGAAAGGCGGCTAAGCATTCAAGGAAGCACCGTCTGGAGCTTCAGAGCCGTTCCGCCTGACTTTTAACGTAGAGTACCGGGCGCAAACCACTAACTCAAGCCCGGCATGGCAGCTCGAAAGGCGGCTAAGCATTCAAGGAAGCACCGTCTGGAGCTTCAGAGCCGTTCCGCCTGACTTTTAACGTAGAGTACCGGGCGCAAACCACTAACTCAAGCCCGGCATGGCAGCTCGAAAGGCGGCTAAGCATTCAAGGAAGCACCGTCTGGAGCTTCAGAGCCGTTCCGCCTGACTTTTAACGTAGAGTACCGGGCGCAAACCACTAACTCAAGCCCGGCATGGCAGCTCGAAAGGCGGCTAAGCATTCAAGGAAGCACCGTCTGGAGCTTCAGAGCCGTTCCGCCTGACTTTTAACGTAGAGTACCGGGCGCAAACCACTAACTCAAGCCCGGCATGGCAGCTCGAAAGGCGGCTAAGCATTCAAGGAAGCACCGTCTGGAGCTTCAGAGCCGTTCCGCCTGACTTTTAACGTAGAGTACCGGGCGCAAACCACTAACTCAAGCCCGGCATGGCAGCTCGAAAGGCGGCTAAGCATTCAAGGAAGCACCGTCTGGAGCTTCAGAGCCGTTCCGCCTGACTTTTAACGTAGAGTACCGGGCGCAAACCACTAACTCAAGCCCGGCATGGCAGCTCGAAAGGCGGCTAAGCATTCAAGGAAGCACCGTCTGGAGCTTCAGAGCCGTTCCGCCTGACTTTTAACGTAGAGTACCGGGCGCAAACCACTAACTCAAGCCCGGCATGGCAGCTCGAAAGGCGGCTAAGCATTCAAGGAAGCACCGTCTGGAGCTTCAGAGCCGTTCCGCCTGACTTTTAACGTAGAGTACCGGGCGCAAACCACTAACTCAAGCCCGGCATGGCAGCTCGAAAGGCGGCTAAGCATTCAAGGAAGCACCGTCTGGAGCTTCAGAGCCGTTCCGCCTGACTTTTAACGTAGAGTACCGGGCGCAAACCACTAACTCAAGCCCGGCATGGCAGCTCGAAAGGCGGCTAAGCATTCAAGGAAGCACCGTCTGGAGCTTCAGAGCCGTTCCGCCTGACTTTTAACGTAGAGTACCGGGCGCAAACCACTAACTCAAGCCCGGCATGGCAGCTCGAAAGGCGGCTAAGCATTCAAGGAAGCACCGTCTGGAGCTTCAGAGCCGTTCCGCCTGACTTTTAACGTAGAGTACCGGGCGCAAACCACTAACTCAAGCCCGGCATGGCAGCTCGAAAGGCGGCTAAGCATTCAAGGAAGCACCGTCTGGAGCTTCAGAGCCGTTCCGCCTGACTTTTAACGTAGAGTACCGGGCGCAAACCACTAACTCAAGCCCGGCATGGCAGCTCGAAAGGCGGCTAAGCATTCAAGGAAGCACCGTCTGGAGCTTCAGAGCCGTTCCGCCTGACTTTTAACGTAGAGTACCGGGCGCAAACCACTAACTCAAGCCCGGCATGGCAGCTCGAAAGGCGGCTAAGCATTCAAGGAAGCACCGTCTGGAGCTTCAGAGCCGTTCCGCCTGACTTTTAACGTAGAGTACCGGGCGCAAACCACTAACTCAAGCCCGGCATGGCAGCTCGAAAGGCGGCTAAGCATTCAAGGAAGCACCGTCTGGAGCTTCAGAGCCGTTCCGCCTGACTTTTAACGTAGAGTACCGGGCGCAAACCACTAACTCAAGCCCGGCATGGCAGCTCGAAAGGCGGCTAAGCATTCAAGGAAGCACCGTCTGGAGCTTCAGAGCCGTTCCGCCTGACTTTTAACGTAGAGTACCGGGCGCAAACCACTAACTCAAGCCCGGCATGGCAGCTCGAAAGGCGGCTAAGCATTCAAGGAAGCACCGTCTGGAGCTTCAGAGCCGTTCCGCCTGACTTTTAACGTAGAGTACCGGGCGCAAACCACTAACTCAAGCCCGGCATGGCAGCTCGAAAGGCGGCTAAGCATTCAAGGAAGCACCGTCTGGAGCTTCAGAGCCGTTCCGCCTGACTTTTAACGTAGAGTACCGGGCGCAAACCACTAACTCAAGCCCGGCATGGCAGCTCGAAAGGCGGCTAAGCATTCAAGGAAGCACCGTCTGGAGCTTCAGAGCCGTTCCGCCTGACTTTTAACGTAGAGTACCGGGCGCAAACCACTAACTCAAGCCCGGCATGGCAGCTCGAAAGGCGGCTAAGCATTCAAGGAAGCACCGTCTGGAGCTTCAGAGCCGTTCCGCCTGACTTTTAACGTAGAGTACCGGGCGCAAACCACTAACTCAAGCCCGGCATGGCAGCTCGAAAGGCGGCTAAGCATTCAAGGAAGCACCGTCTGGAGCTTCAGAGCCGTTCCGCCTGACTTTTAACGTAGAGTACCGGGCGCAAACCACTAACTCAAGCCCGGCATGGCAGCTCGAAAGGCGGCTAAGCATTCAAGGAAGCACCGTCTGGAGCTTCAGAGCCGTTCCGCCTGACTTTTAACGTAGAGTACCGGGCGCAAACCACTAACTCAAGCCCGGCATGGCAGCTCGAAAGGCGGCTAAGCATTCAAGGAAGCACCGTCTGGAGCTTCAGAGCCGTTCCGCCTGACTTTTAACGTAGAGTACCGGGCGCAAACCACTAACTCAAGCCCGGCATGGCAGCTCGAAAGGCGGCTAAGCATTCAAGGAAGCACCGTCTGGAGCTTCAGAGCCGTTCCGCCTGACTTTTAACGTAGAGTACCGGGCGCAAACCACTAACTCAAGCCCGGCATGGCAGCTCGAAAGGCGGCTAAGCATTCAAGGAAGCACCGTCTGGAGCTTCAGAGCCGTTCCGCCTGACTTTTAACGTAGAGTACCGGGCGCAAACCACTAACTCAAGCCCGGCATGGCAGCTCGAAAGGCGGCTAAGCATTCAAGGAAGCACCGTCTGGAGCTTCAGAGCCGTTCCGCCTGACTTTTAACGTAGAGTACCGGGCGCAAACCACTAACTCAAGCCCGGCATGGCAGCTCGAAAGGCGGCTAAGCATTCAAGGAAGCACCGTCTGGAGCTTCAGAGCCGTTCCGCCTGACTTTTAACGTAGAGTACCGGGCGCAAACCACTAACTCAAGCCCGGCATGGCAGCTCGAAAGGCGGCTAAGCATTCAAGGAAGCACCGTCTGGAGCTTCAGAGCCGTTCCGCCTGACTTTTAACGTAGAGTACCGGGCGCAAACCACTAACTCAAGCCCGGCATGGCAGCTCGAAAGGCGGCTAAGCATTCAAGGAAGCACCGTCTGGAGCTTCAGAGCCGTTCCGCCTGACTTTTAACGTAGAGTACCGGGCGCAAACCACTAACTCAAGCCCGGCATGGCAGCTCGAAAGGCGGCTAAGCATTCAAGGAAGCACCGTCTGGAGCTTCAGAGCCGTTCCGCCTGACTTTTAACGTAGAGTACCGGGCGCAAACCACTAACTCAAGCCCGGCATGGCAGCTCGAAAGGCGGCTAAGCATTCAAGGAAGCACCGTCTGGAGCTTCAGAGCCGTTCCGCCTGACTTTTAACGTAGAGTACCGGGCGCAAACCACTAACTCAAGCCCGGCATGGCAGCTCGAAAGGCGGCTAAGCATTCAAGGAAGCACCGTCTGGAGCTTCAGAGCCGTTCCGCCTGACTTTTAACGTAGAGTACCGGGCGCAAACCACTAACTCAAGCCCGGCATGGCAGCTCGAAAGGCGGCTAAGCATTCAAGGAAGCACCGTCTGGAGCTTCAGAGCCGTTCCGCCTGACTTTTAACGTAGAGTACCGGGCGCAAACCACTAACTCAAGCCCGGCATGGCAGCTCGAAAGGCGGCTAAGCATTCAAGGAAGCACCGTCTGGAGCTTCAGAGCCGTTCCGCCTGACTTTTAACGTAGAGTACCGGGCGCAAACCACTAACTCAAGCCCGGCATGGCAGCTCGAAAGGCGGCTAAGCATTCAAGGAAGCACCGTCTGGAGCTTCAGAGCCGTTCCGCCTGACTTTTAACGTAGAGTACCGGGCGCAAACCACTAACTCAAGCCCGGCATGGCAGCTCGAAAGGCGGCTAAGCATTCAAGGAAGCACCGTCTGGAGCTTCAGAGCCGTTCCGCCTGACTTTTAACGTAGAGTACCGGGCGCAAACCACTAACTCAAGCCCGGCATGGCAGCTCGAAAGGCGGCTAAGCATTCAAGGAAGCACCGTCTGGAGCTTCAGAGCCGTTCCGCCTGACTTTTAACGTAGAGTACCGGGCGCAAACCACTAACTCAAGCCCGGCATGGCAGCTCGAAAGGCGGCTAAGCATTCAAGGAAGCACCGTCTGGAGCTTCAGAGCCGTTCCGCCTGACTTTTAACGTAGAGTACCGGGCGCAAACCACTAACTCAAGCCCGGCATGGCAGCTCGAAAGGCGGCTAAGCATTCAAGGAAGCACCGTCTGGAGCTTCAGAGCCGTTCCGCCTGACTTTTAACGTAGAGTACCGGGCGCAAACCACTAACTCAAGCCCGGCATGGCAGCTCGAAAGGCGGCTAAGCATTCAAGGAAGCACCGTCTGGAGCTTCAGAGCCGTTCCGCCTGACTTTTAACGTAGAGTACCGGGCGCAAACCACTAACTCAAGCCCGGCATGGCAGCTCGAAAGGCGGCTAAGCATTCAAGGAAGCACCGTCTGGAGCTTCAGAGCCGTTCCGCCTGACTTTTAACGTAGAGTACCGGGCGCAAACCACTAACTCAAGCCCGGCATGGCAGCTCGAAAGGCGGCTAAGCATTCAAGGAAGCACCGTCTGGAGCTTCAGAGCCGTTCCGCCTGACTTTTAACGTAGAGTACCGGGCGCAAACCACTAACTCAAGCCCGGCATGGCAGCTCGAAAGGCGGCTAAGCATTCAAGGAAGCACCGTCTGGAGCTTCAGAGCCGTTCCGCCTGACTTTTAACGTAGAGTACCGGGCGCAAACCACTAACTCAAGCCCGGCATGGCAGCTCGAAAGGCGGCTAAGCATTCAAGGAAGCACCGTCTGGAGCTTCAGAGCCGTTCCGCCTGACTTTTAACGTAGAGTACCGGGCGCAAACCACTAACTCAAGCCCGGCATGGCAGCTCGAAAGGCGGCTAAGCATTCAAGGAAGCACCGTCTGGAGCTTCAGAGCCGTTCCGCCTGACTTTTAACGTAGAGTACCGGGCGCAAACCACTAACTCAAGCCCGGCATGGCAGCTCGAAAGGCGGCTAAGCATTCAAGGAAGCACCGTCTGGAGCTTCAGAGCCGTTCCGCCTGACTTTTAACGTAGAGTACCGGGCGCAAACCACTAACTCAAGCCCGGCATGGCAGCTCGAAAGGCGGCTAAGCATTCAAGGAAGCACCGTCTGGAGCTTCAGAGCCGTTCCGCCTGACTTTTAACGTAGAGTACCGGGCGCAAACCACTAACTCAAGCCCGGCATGGCAGCTCGAAAGGCGGCTAAGCATTCAAGGAAGCACCGTCTGGAGCTTCAGAGCCGTTCCGCCTGACTTTTAACGTAGAGTACCGGGCGCAAACCACTAACTCAAGCCCGGCATGGCAGCTCGAAAGGCGGCTAAGCATTCAAGGAAGCACCGTCTGGAGCTTCAGAGCCGTTCCGCCTGACTTTTAACGTAGAGTACCGGGCGCAAACCACTAACTCAAGCCCGGCATGGCAGCTCGAAAGGCGGCTAAGCATTCAAGGAAGCACCGTCTGGAGCTTCAGAGCCGTTCCGCCTGACTTTTAACGTAGAGTACCGGGCGCAAACCACTAACTCAAGCCCGGCATGGCAGCTCGAAAGGCGGCTAAGCATTCAAGGAAGCACCGTCTGGAGCTTCAGAGCCGTTCCGCCTGACTTTTAACGTAGAGTACCGGGCGCAAACCACTAACTCAAGCCCGGCATGGCAGCTCGAAAGGCGGCTAAGCATTCAAGGAAGCACCGTCTGGAGCTTCAGAGCCGTTCCGCCTGACTTTTAACGTAGAGTACCGGGCGCAAACCACTAACTCAAGCCCGGCATGGCAGCTCGAAAGGCGGCTAAGCATTCAAGGAAGCACCGTCTGGAGCTTCAGAGCCGTTCCGCCTGACTTTTAACGTAGAGTACCGGGCGCAAACCACTAACTCAAGCCCGGCATGGCAGCTCGAAAGGCGGCTAAGCATTCAAGGAAGCACCGTCTGGAGCTTCAGAGCCGTTCCGCCTGACTTTTAACGTAGAGTACCGGGCGCAAACCACTAACTCAAGCCCGGCATGGCAGCTCGAAAGGCGGCTAAGCATTCAAGGAAGCACCGTCTGGAGCTTCAGAGCCGTTCCGCCTGACTTTTAACGTAGAGTACCGGGCGCAAACCACTAACTCAAGCCCGGCATGGCAGCTCGAAAGGCGGCTAAGCATTCAAGGAAGCACCGTCTGGAGCTTCAGAGCCGTTCCGCCTGACTTTTAACGTAGAGTACCGGGCGCAAACCACTAACTCAAGCCCGGCATGGCAGCTCGAAAGGCGGCTAAGCATTCAAGGAAGCACCGTCTGGAGCTTCAGAGCCGTTCCGCCTGACTTTTAACGTAGAGTACCGGGCGCAAACCACTAACTCAAGCCCGGCATGGCAGCTCGAAAGGCGGCTAAGCATTCAAGGAAGCACCGTCTGGAGCTTCAGAGCCGTTCCGCCTGACTTTTAACGTAGAGTACCGGGCGCAAACCACTAACTCAAGCCCGGCATGGCAGCTCGAAAGGCGGCTAAGCATTCAAGGAAGCACCGTCTGGAGCTTCAGAGCCGTTCCGCCTGACTTTTAACGTAGAGTACCGGGCGCAAACCACTAACTCAAGCCCGGCATGGCAGCTCGAAAGGCGGCTAAGCATTCAAGGAAGCACCGTCTGGAGCTTCAGAGCCGTTCCGCCTGACTTTTAACGTAGAGTACCGGGCGCAAACCACTAACTCAAGCCCGGCATGGCAGCTCGAAAGGCGGCTAAGCATTCAAGGAAGCACCGTCTGGAGCTTCAGAGCCGTTCCGCCTGACTTTTAACGTAGAGTACCGGGCGCAAACCACTAACTCAAGCCCGGCATGGCAGCTCGAAAGGCGGCTAAGCATTCAAGGAAGCACCGTCTGGAGCTTCAGAGCCGTTCCGCCTGACTTTTAACGTAGAGTACCGGGCGCAAACCACTAACTCAAGCCCGGCATGGCAGCTCGAAAGGCGGCTAAGCATTCAAGGAAGCACCGTCTGGAGCTTCAGAGCCGTTCCGCCTGACTTTTAACGTAGAGTACCGGGCGCAAACCACTAACTCAAGCCCGGCATGGCAGCTCGAAAGGCGGCTAAGCATTCAAGGAAGCACCGTCTGGAGCTTCAGAGCCGTTCCGCCTGACTTTTAACGTAGAGTACCGGGCGCAAACCACTAACTCAAGCCCGGCATGGCAGCTCGAAAGGCGGCTAAGCATTCAAGGAAGCACCGTCTGGAGCTTCAGAGCCGTTCCGCCTGACTTTTAACGTAGAGTACCGGGCGCAAACCACTAACTCAAGCCCGGCATGGCAGCTCGAAAGGCGGCTAAGCATTCAAGGAAGCACCGTCTGGAGCTTCAGAGCCGTTCCGCCTGACTTTTAACGTAGAGTACCGGGCGCAAACCACTAACTCAAGCCCGGCATGGCAGCTCGAAAGGCGGCTAAGCATTCAAGGAAGCACCGTCTGGAGCTTCAGAGCCGTTCCGCCTGACTTTTAACGTAGAGTACCGGGCGCAAACCACTAACTCAAGCCCGGCATGGCAGCTCGAAAGGCGGCTAAGCATTCAAGGAAGCACCGTCTGGAGCTTCAGAGCCGTTCCGCCTGACTTTTAACGTAGAGTACCGGGCGCAAACCACTAACTCAAGCCCGGCATGGCAGCTCGAAAGGCGGCTAAGCATTCAAGGAAGCACCGTCTGGAGCTTCAGAGCCGTTCCGCCTGACTTTTAACGTAGAGTACCGGGCGCAAACCACTAACTCAAGCCCGGCATGGCAGCTCGAAAGGCGGCTAAGCATTCAAGGAAGCACCGTCTGGAGCTTCAGAGCCGTTCCGCCTGACTTTTAACGTAGAGTACCGGGCGCAAACCACTAACTCAAGCCCGGCATGGCAGCTCGAAAGGCGGCTAAGCATTCAAGGAAGCACCGTCTGGAGCTTCAGAGCCGTTCCGCCTGACTTTTAACGTAGAGTACCGGGCGCAAACCACTAACTCAAGCCCGGCATGGCAGCTCGAAAGGCGGCTAAGCATTCAAGGAAGCACCGTCTGGAGCTTCAGAGCCGTTCCGCCTGACTTTTAACGTAGAGTACCGGGCGCAAACCACTAACTCAAGCCCGGCATGGCAGCTCGAAAGGCGGCTAAGCATTCAAGGAAGCACCGTCTGGAGCTTCAGAGCCGTTCCGCCTGACTTTTAACGTAGAGTACCGGGCGCAAACCACTAACTCAAGCCCGGCATGGCAGCTCGAAAGGCGGCTAAGCATTCAAGGAAGCACCGTCTGGAGCTTCAGAGCCGTTCCGCCTGACTTTTAACGTAGAGTACCGGGCGCAAACCACTAACTCAAGCCCGGCATGGCAGCTCGAAAGGCGGCTAAGCATTCAAGGAAGCACCGTCTGGAGCTTCAGAGCCGTTCCGCCTGACTTTTAACGTAGAGTACCGGGCGCAAACCACTAACTCAAGCCCGGCATGGCAGCTCGAAAGGCGGCTAAGCATTCAAGGAAGCACCGTCTGGAGCTTCAGAGCCGTTCCGCCTGACTTTTAACGTAGAGTACCGGGCGCAAACCACTAACTCAAGCCCGGCATGGCAGCTCGAAAGGCGGCTAAGCATTCAAGGAAGCACCGTCTGGAGCTTCAGAGCCGTTCCGCCTGACTTTTAACGTAGAGTACCGGGCGCAAACCACTAACTCAAGCCCGGCATGGCAGCTCGAAAGGCGGCTAAGCATTCAAGGAAGCACCGTCTGGAGCTTCAGAGCCGTTCCGCCTGACTTTTAACGTAGAGTACCGGGCGCAAACCACTAACTCAAGCCCGGCATGGCAGCTCGAAAGGCGGCTAAGCATTCAAGGAAGCACCGTCTGGAGCTTCAGAGCCGTTCCGCCTGACTTTTAACGTAGAGTACCGGGCGCAAACCACTAACTCAAGCCCGGCATGGCAGCTCGAAAGGCGGCTAAGCATTCAAGGAAGCACCGTCTGGAGCTTCAGAGCCGTTCCGCCTGACTTTTAACGTAGAGTACCGGGCGCAAACCACTAACTCAAGCCCGGCATGGCAGCTCGAAAGGCGGCTAAGCATTCAAGGAAGCACCGTCTGGAGCTTCAGAGCCGTTCCGCCTGACTTTTAACGTAGAGTACCGGGCGCAAACCACTAACTCAAGCCCGGCATGGCAGCTCGAAAGGCGGCTAAGCATTCAAGGAAGCACCGTCTGGAGCTTCAGAGCCGTTCCGCCTGACTTTTAACGTAGAGTACCGGGCGCAAACCACTAACTCAAGCCCGGCATGGCAGCTCGAAAGGCGGCTAAGCATTCAAGGAAGCACCGTCTGGAGCTTCAGAGCCGTTCCGCCTGACTTTTAACGTAGAGTACCGGGCGCAAACCACTAACTCAAGCCCGGCATGGCAGCTCGAAAGGCGGCTAAGCATTCAAGGAAGCACCGTCTGGAGCTTCAGAGCCGTTCCGCCTGACTTTTAACGTAGAGTACCGGGCGCAAACCACTAACTCAAGCCCGGCATGGCAGCTCGAAAGGCGGTCTAAGCATTCAAGGAAGCACCGTCTGGAGCTTCAGAGCCGTTCCGCCTGACTTTTAACGTAGAGTACCGGGCGCAAACCACTAACTCAAGCCCGGCATGGCAGCTCGAAAGGCGGCTAAGCATTCAAGGAAGCACCGTCTGGAGCTTCAGAGCCGTTCCGCCTGACTTTTAACGTAGAGTACCGGGCGCAAACCACTAACTCAAGCCCGGCATGGCAGCTCGAAAGGCGGCTAAGCATTCAAGGAAGCACCGTCTGGAGCTTCAGAGCCGTTCCGCCTGACTTTTAACGTAGAGTACCGGGCGCAAACCACTAACTCAAGCCCGGCATGGCAGCTCGAAAGGCGGCTAAGCATTCAAGGAAGCACCGTCTGGAGCTTCAGAGCCGTTCCGCCTGACTTTTAACGTAGAGTACCGGGCGCAAACCACTAACTCAAGCCCGGCATGGCAGCTCGAAAGGCGGCTAAGCATTCAAGGAAGCACCGTCTGGAGCTTCAGAGCCGTTCCGCCTGACTTTTAACGTAGAGTACCGGGCGCAAACCACTAACTCAAGCCCGGCATGGCAGCTCGAAAGGCGGCTAAGCATTCAAGGAAGCACCGTCTGGAGCTTCAGAGCCGTTCCGCCTGACTTTTAACGTAGAGTACCGGGCGCAAACCACTAACTCAAGCCCGGCATGGCAGCTCGAAAGGCGGCTAAGCATTCAAGGAAGCACCGTCTGGAGCTTCAGAGCCGTTCCGCCTGACTTTTAACGTAGAGTACCGGGCGCAAACCACTAACTCAAGCCCGGCATGGCAGCTCGAAAGGCGGCTAAGCATTCAAGGAAGCACCGTCTGGAGCTTCAGAGCCGTTCCGCCTGACTTTTAACGTAGAGTACCGGGCGCAAACCACTAACTCAAGCCCGGCATGGCAGCTCGAAAGGCGGCTAAGCATTCAAGGAAGCACCGTCTGGAGCTTCAGAGCCGTTCCGCCTGACTTTTAACGTAGAGTACCGGGCGCAAACCACTAACTCAAGCCCGGCATGGCAGCTCGAAAGGCGGCTAAGCATTCAAGGAAGCACCGTCTGGAGCTTCAGAGCCGTTCCGCCTGACTTTTAACGTAGAGTACCGGGCGCAAACCACTAACTCAAGCCCGGCATGGCAGCTCGAAAGGCGGCTAAGCATTCAAGGAAGCACCGTCTGGAGCTTCAGAGCCGTTCCGCCTGACTTTTAACGTAGAGTACCGGGCGCAAACCACTAACTCAAGCCCGGCATGGCAGCTCGAAAGGCGGCTAAGCATTCAAGGAAGCACCGTCTGGAGCTTCAGAGCCGTTCCGCCTGACTTTTAACGTAGAGTACCGGGCGCAAACCACTAACTCAAGCCCGGCATGGCAGCTCGAAAGGCGGCTAAGCATTCAAGGAAGCACCGTCTGGAGCTTCAGAGCCGTTCCGCCTGACTTTTAACGTAGAGTACCGGGCGCAAACCACTAACTCAAGCCCGGCATGGCAGCTCGAAAGGCGGCTAAGCATTCAAGGAAGCACCGTCTGGAGCTTCAGAGCCGTTCCGCCTGACTTTTAACGTAGAGTACCGGGCGCAAACCACTAACTCAAGCCCGGCATGGCAGCTCGAAAGGCGGCTAAGCATTCAAGGAAGCACCGTCTGGAGCTTCAGAGCCGTTCCGCCTGACTTTTAACGTAGAGTACCGGGCGCAAACCACTAACTCAAGCCCGGCATGGCAGCTCGAAAGGCGGCTAAGCATTCAAGGAAGCACCGTCTGGAGCTTCAGAGCCGTTCCGCCTGACTTTTAACGTAGAGTACCGGGCGCAAACCACTAACTCAAGCCCGGCATGGCAGCTCGAAAGGCGGCTAAGCATTCAAGGAAGCACCGTCTGGAGCTTCAGAGCCGTTCCGCCTGACTTTTAACGTAGAGTACCGGGCGCAAACCACTAACTCAAGCCCGGCATGGCAGCTCGAAAGGCGGCTAAGCATTCAAGGAAGCACCGTCTGGAGCTTCAGAGCCGTTCCGCCTGACTTTTAACGTAGAGTACCGGGCGCAAACCACTAACTCAAGCCCGGCATGGCAGCTCGAAAGGCGGCTAAGCATTCAAGGAAGCACCGTCTGGAGCTTCAGAGCCGTTCCGCCTGACTTTTAACGTAGAGTACCGGGCGCAAACCACTAACTCAAGCCCGGCATGGCAGCTCGAAAGGCGGCTAAGCATTCAAGGAAGCACCGTCTGGAGCTTCAGAGCCGTTCCGCCTGACTTTTAACGTAGAGTACCGGGCGCAAACCACTAACTCAAGCCCGGCATGGCAGCTCGAAAGGCGGCTAAGCATTCAAGGAAGCACCGTCTGGAGCTTCAGAGCCGTTCCGCCTGACTTTTAACGTAGAGTACCGGGCGCAAACCACTAACTCAAGCCCGGCATGGCAGCTCGAAAGGCGGCTAAGCATTCAAGGAAGCACCGTCTGGAGCTTCAGAGCCGTTCCGCCTGACTTTTAACGTAGAGTACCGGGCGCAAACCACTAACTCAAGCCCGGCATGGCAGCTCGAAAGGCGGCTAAGCATTCAAGGAAGCACCGTCTGGAGCTTCAGAGCCGTTCCGCCTGACTTTTAACGTAGAGTACCGGGCGCAAACCACTAACTCAAGCCCGGCATGGCAGCTCGAAAGGCGGCTAAGCATTCAAGGAAGCACCGTCTGGAGCTTCAGAGCCGTTCCGCCTGACTTTTAACGTAGAGTACCGGGCGCAAACCACTAACTCAAGCCCGGCATGGCAGCTCGAAAGGCGGCTAAGCATTCAAGGAAGCACCGTCTGGAGCTTCAGAGCCGTTCCGCCTGACTTTTAACGTAGAGTACCGGGCGCAAACCACTAACTCAAGCCCGGCATGGCAGCTCGAAAGGCGGCTAAGCATTCAAGGAAGCACCGTCTGGAGCTTCAGAGCCGTTCCGCCTGACTTTTAACGTAGAGTACCGGGCGCAAACCACTAACTCAAGCCCGGCATGGCAGCTCGAAAGGCGGCTAAGCATTCAAGGAAGCACCGTCTGGAGCTTCAGAGCCGTTCCGCCTGACTTTTAACGTAGAGTACCGGGCGCAAACCACTAACTCAAGCCCGGCATGGCAGCTCGAAAGGCGGCTAAGCATTCAAGGAAGCACCGTCTGGAGCTTCAGAGCCGTTCCGCCTGACTTTTAACGTAGAGTACCGGGCGCAAACCACTAACTCAAGCCCGGCATGGCAGCTCGAAAGGCGGCTAAGCATTCAAGGAAGCACCGTCTGGAGCTTCAGAGCCGTTCCGCCTGACTTTTAACGTAGAGTACCGGGCGCAAACCACTAACTCAAGCCCGGCATGGCAGCTCGAAAGGCGGCTAAGCATTCAAGGAAGCACCGTCTGGAGCTTCAGAGCCGTTCCGCCTGACTTTTAACGTAGAGTACCGGGCGCAAACCACTAACTCAAGCCCGGCATGGCAGCTCGAAAGGCGGCTAAGCATTCAAGGAAGCACCGTCTGGAGCTTCAGAGCCGTTCCGCCTGACTTTTAACGTAGAGTACCGGGCGCAAACCACTAACTCAAGCCCGGCATGGCAGCTCGAAAGGCGGCTAAGCATTCAAGGAAGCACCGTCTGGAGCTTCAGAGCCGTTCCGCCTGACTTTTAACGTAGAGTACCGGGCGCAAACCACTAACTCAAGCCCGGCATGGCAGCTCGAAAGGCGGCTAAGCATTCAAGGAAGCACCGTCTGGAGCTTCAGAGCCGTTCCGCCTGACTTTTAACGTAGAGTACCGGGCGCAAACCACTAACTCAAGCCCGGCATGGCAGCTCGAAAGGCGGCTAAGCATTCAAGGAAGCACCGTCTGGAGCTTCAGAGCCGTTCCGCCTGACTTTTAACGTAGAGTACCGGGCGCAAACCACTAACTCAAGCCCGGCATGGCAGCTCGAAAGGCGGCTAAGCATTCAAGGAAGCACCGTCTGGAGCTTCAGAGCCGTTCCGCCTGACTTTTAACGTAGAGTACCGGGCGCAAACCACTAACTCAAGCCCGGCATGGCAGCTCGAAAGGCGGCTAAGCATTCAAGGAAGCACCGTCTGGAGCTTCAGAGCCGTTCCGCCTGACTTTTAACGTAGAGTACCGGGCGCAAACCACTAACTCAAGCCCGGCATGGCAGCTCGAAAGGCGGCTAAGCATTCAAGGAAGCACCGTCTGGAGCTTCAGAGCCGTTCCGCCTGACTTTTAACGTAGAGTACCGGGCGCAAACCACTAACTCAAGCCCGGCATGGCAGCTCGAAAGGCGGCTAAGCATTCAAGGAAGCACCGTCTGGAGCTTCAGAGCCGTTCCGCCTGACTTTTAACGTAGAGTACCGGGCGCAAACCACTAACTCAAGCCCGGCATGGCAGCTCGAAAGGCGGCTAAGCATTCAAGGAAGCACCGTCTGGAGCTTCAGAGCCGTTCCGCCTGACTTTTAACGTAGAGTACCGGGCGCAAACCACTAACTCAAGCCCGGCATGGCAGCTCGAAAGGCGGCTAAGCATTCAAGGAAGCACCGTCTGGAGCTTCAGAGCCGTTCCGCCTGACTTTTAACGTAGAGTACCGGGCGCAAACCACTAACTCAAGCCCGGCATGGCAGCTCGAAAGGCGGCTAAGCATTCAAGGAAGCACCGTCTGGAGCTTCAGAGCCGTTCCGCCTGACTTTTAACGTAGAGTACCGGGCGCAAACCACTAACTCAAGCCCGGCATGGCAGCTCGAAAGGCGGCTAAGCATTCAAGGAAGCACCGTCTGGAGCTTCAGAGCCGTTCCGCCTGACTTTTAACGTAGAGTACCGGGCGCAAACCACTAACTCAAG
>NW_026872093.1:97500-115000 GCF_033458585.1 Syngnathus typhle
CCTTGGATGTATAACATTCGCAGATTTTCGCCCGGCCTATGTTTAGTGAGGCGACCGGTCCTCCGTGGAGAGCGACCCGCAAGTGGGGAGGAACCGTCCACCCAACGCCGGCGCGAGCCGGGGCCGGTGGGGGCCCTACCAAGGCGGGTCTCATTGCCTGTCGGTCAGTTCGGGAGAAGGTGGGGGTACTCGGAGGCCCGCCGGGAGCAGACGGGGGTCCGGAAGGTGAGGGGGTGAAGGACGGCGGTCGGGAGCAGACGGCCGTCCCCGGGAGGGGGTGTTCGTTCACGTGCGGACGCCGGGAGCAGGCGGCCGTCACGCAATTCTGCCAACCGTTCCCACCGGCCTGTGTTTAAGGAGGCGGCCGGTCCTCCACGAGAAGAATTCTGCCAAACGTTCCACCGGCCTGTGTTTAAGGAGGCGGCCGGTCCTCCCCGTCGTTCCGCCGGCTTGTGTTTAAGGAGGCGGCCGGTCCTCCACGAGAAGAATTCTGCCAAACGTTCCACCGGCCTGTGTTTAAGGAGGCGGCCGGTCCTCCCCGTCGTTCCGCCGGCTTGTGTTTAAGGAGGCGGCCGGTCCTCCACTATTCCTTCCTTGGATGGAAAGCATGTAGCACTTTGAAAATTTTCGAGCACTGTGACACTTTGAAAATTTTCGAGAGTTTTTGTACTTAGAAAATTTTTCGCTCTTGCACTTCCAGAGTGCTTTGCGGTAGCTCCTAGGTTCGCTGTCCGAGCATGTGAACACTTTTTGGGGGGGAACACATCGCTAGAGACACCAGCCGCCTGGTTCTCGGGGCCAAAACTTGTGTTCCCCACACTCGTTCTGACTATATTTTGCGATTTGGGGGTAAAGGTAATGAGTACAGTGACTAGGGGGACCAACTCATCGTACTCTGGCGCACCAACAGACCAAAGCTGGTACTGCACTTACCCCTGGTACCCCAACGCCTGGTACCTGACGGGCGAGAGGCTGATTTTTCGCTATTTGCGGCCGACCGAGGGAACCAGACAAAGCGGACACTTTACGGCGCAAGAGCCGTTGGCACTTAGAAATTTTTCGACAAAGTTGGCGCGAGCTCCAGAAGGAGAGGCTGATTTTTCGCTATTTGTGGCCGACCGAGGGAACCAGGCAAAGCGGACACTTTACGGCGCAAGAGCCGTTGGCACTTAGAAATTTTTTGACAAAGTTGGCGCGAGCTCCAGAAGGAGAGGCTGATTTTTCGCTATTTGTGGCCGACCGAGGGAACCAGGCAAAGCGGACACTTTACGGCGCAAGAGCCGTTGGCACTTAGAAAATATTCGCCAAAGTTGGCACGAGCTCCAGAAGGAGAGGCTGATTTTTCGCTATTTGTGGCCGACCGAGGGAACCAGACAAAGCGGACACATTACGGCGCAAGAGCCGTTGGCACTTAGAAAATATTCGCCAAAGTTGGCACGAGCTCCAGAAGGAGAGGCTGATTTTTCGCTATTTGTGGCCGACCGAGGGAACCAGACAAAGCGGACACTTTACGGCGCAAGAGCCGTTGGCACTTGCGCGAGCTCCAGAAGGAGAGGCTGATTTTTCGCTATTTGTGGCCGACCGAGGGAACCAGACAAAGCGGACACTTTACGGCGCAAGAGCCGTTGGCACTTAGAAAATATTCGCCAAAGTTGGCACGAGCTCCAGAAGGAGAGGCTGATTTTTCGCTATTTGTGGCCGACCGAGGGAACCAGACAAAGCGGACACTTTACGGCGCAAGAGCCGTTGGCACTTGCGCGAGCTCCAGAAGGAGAGGCTGATTTTTCGCTATTTGTGGCCGACCGAGGGAACCAGACAAAGCGGACACTTTACGGCGCAAGAGCCGTTGGCACTTAGAAAATATTCGCCAAAGTTGGCACGAGCTCCAGAAGGAGAGGCTGATTTTTCGCTATTTGTGGCCGACCGAGGGAACCAGACAAAGCGGACACTTTACGGCGCAAGAGCCGTTGGCACTTGCGCGAGCTCCAGAAGGAGAGGCTGATTTTTCGCTATTTGTGGCCGACCGAGGGAACCAGACAAAGCGGACACTTTACGGCGCAAGAGCCGTTGGCACTTAGAAAATATTCGCCAAAGTTGGCGCGAGCTCCAGAAGGAGAGGCTGATTTTTCGCTATTTGTGGCCGACCGAGGGAACCAGGCAAAGCGGACACATTACGGCGCAAGAGCCGTTGGCACTTAGGCGAGCTCCAGAAGGAGAGGCTGATTTTTCGCTATTTGTGGCCGACCGAGGGAACCAGGCAAAGCGGACACATTACGGCGCAAGAGCCGTTGGCACTTAGAAAATATTCGCCAAAGTTGGCGCGAGCTCCAGAAGGAGAGGCTGATTTTTCGCTATTTGTGGCCGACCGAGGGAACCAGGCAAAGCGGACACATTACGGCGCAAGAGCCGTTGGCACTTAGGCGAGCTCCAGAAGGAGAGGCTGATTTTTCGCTATTTGTGGCCGACCGAGGGAACCAGGCAAAGCGGACACATTACGGCGCAAGAGCCGTTGGCACTTAGGCGAGCTCCAGAAGGAGAGGCTGGTTTTTCGCTATTTGTGGCCGACCGAGGGAACCAGGCAAAGCGGACACATTACGGCGCAAGAGCCGTTGGCACTTAGGCGAGCTCCAGAAGGAGAGGCTGATTTTTCGCCGTTTGTGGCCGACCGAGGGAACCAGGCAAAGCGGACACATTACGGCGCAAGAGCCGTTGGCACTTAGGCGAGCTCCAGAAGGAGAGGCTGGTTTTTCGCTATTTGTGGCCGACCGAGGGAACCAGGCAAAGCGGACACATTACGGCGCAAGAGCCGTTGGCACTTAGGCGAGCTCCAGAAGGAGAGGCTGATTTTTCGCCGTTTGTGGCCGACCGAGGGAACCAGGCAAAGCGGACACATTACGGCGCAAGAGCCGTTGGCACTTAGAAAATATTCGCCAAAGTTGGCACGAGCTCCAGAAGGAGAGGCTGATTTTTCGCTATTTGTGGCCGACCGAGGGAACCAGGCAAAGCGGACACATTACGGCGCAAGAGCCGTTGGCACTTAGGCGAGCTCCAGAAGGAGAGGCTGGTTTTTCGCCGTTTGTGGCCGACCGAGGGAACCAGGCAAAGCGGACACATTACGGCGCAAGAGCCGTTGGCACTTAGGCGAGCTCCAGAAGGAGAGGCTGGTTTTTCGCTATTTGTGGCCGACCGAGGGAACCAGGCAAAGCGGACACATTACGGCGCAAGAGCCGTTGGCACTTAGGCGAGCTCCAGAAGGAGAGGCTGATTTTTCGCCGTTTGTGGCCGACCGAGGGAACCAGGCAAAGCGGACACATTACGGCGCAAGAGCCGTTGGCACTTAGAAAATATTCGCCAAAGTTGGCACGAGCTCCAGAAGGAGAGGCTGATTTTTCGCTATTTGTGGCCGACCGAGGGAACCAGGCAAAGCGGACACATTACGGCGCAAGAGCCGTTGGCACTTAGGCGAGCTCCAGAAGGAGAGGCTGGTTTTTCGCCGTTTGTGGCCGACCGAGGGAACCAGGCAAAGCGGACACATTACGGCGCAAGAGCCGTTGGCACTTAGGCGAGCTCCAGAAGGAGAGGCTGGTTTTTCGCTATTTGTGGCCGACCGAGGGAACCAGGCAAAGCGGACACATTACGGCGCAAGAGCCGTTGGCACTTAGGCGAGCTCCAGAAGGAGAGGCTGATTTTTCGCCGTTTGTGGCCGACCGAGGGAACCAGGCAAAGCGGACACATTACGGCGCAAGAGCCGTTGGCACTTAGAAAATATTCGCCAAAGTTGGCACGAGCTCCAGAAGGAGAGGCTGATTTTTCGCTATTTGTGGCCGACCGAGGGAACCAGGCAAAGCGGACACATTACGGCGCAAGAGCCGTTGGCACTTAGGCGAGCTCCAGAAGGAGAGGCTGGTTTTTCGCCGTTTGTGGCCGACCGAGGGAACCAGGCAAAGCGGACACATTACGGCGCAAGAGCCGTTGGCACTTAGGCGAGCTCCAGAAGGAGAGGCTGGTTTTTCGCTATTTGTGGCCGACCGAGGGAACCAGGCAAAGCGGACACATTACGGCGCAAGAGCCGTTGGCACTTAGGCGAGCTCCAGAAGGAGAGGCTGGTTTTTCGCTATTTGTGGCCGACCGAGGGAACCAGGCAAAGCGGACACATTACGGCGCAAGAGCCGTTGGCACTTAGGCGAGCTCCAGAAGGAGAGGCTGGTTTTTCGCTATTTGTGGCCGACCGAGGGAACCAGGCAAAGCGGACACATTACGGCGCAAGAGCCGTTGGCACTTAGGCGAGCTCCAGAAGGAGAGGGCTGGTTTTTCGCTATTTGTGCCGACCGAGGGAACCAGGCAAAGCGGGACACATTACGGCGCAAGAGCGTTGGCACTTAGGCGAGCTCCAGAAGGAGAGGCTGATTTTTCGCCGTTTGTGGCCGACCGAGGGAACCAGGCAAAGCGGACACATTACGGCGCAAGAGCCGTTGGCACTTAGAAAATATTCGCCAAAGTTGGCACGAGCTCCAGAAGGAGAGGCTGATTTTTCGCTATTTGTGGCCGACCGAGGGAACCAGGCAAAGCGGACACATTACGGCGCAAGAGCCGTTGGCACTTAGGCGAGCTCCAGAAGGAGAGGCTGGTTTTTCGCCGTTTGTGGCCGACCGAGGGAACCAGGCAAAGCGGACACATTACGGCGCAAGAGCCGTTGGCACTTAGGCGAGCTCCAGAAGGAGAGGCTGATTTTTTCGCTATTTGTGGCCGACCGAGGGAACCAGGCAAAGCGGACACATTACGGCGCAAGAGCCGTTGGCACTTAGAAAATATTCGCCAAAGTTGGCACGAGCTCCAGAATGAGAGGCTGATTTTTCGCCGTTTGTGGCCGACCGAGGGAACCAGGCAAAGCGGACACATTACGGCGCAAGAGCCGTTGGCACTTAGGCGAGCTCCAGAAGGAGAGGCTGATTTTTTCGCTATTTGTGGCCGACCGAGGGAACCAGGCAAAGCGGACACATTACGGCGCAAGAGCCGTTGGCACTTAGAAAATATTCGCCAAAGTTGGCACGAGCTCCAGAATGAGAGGCTGATTTTTCGCCGTTTGTGGCCGACCGAGGGAACCAGACAAAGCGGACACATTACGGCGCAAGAGCCGTTGGCACTTAGGCGAGCTCCAGAAGGAGAGGCTGATTTTTTCGCTATTTGTGGCCGACCGAGGGAACCAGGCAAAGCGGACACATTACGGCGCAAGAGCGTTGGCACTTAGAAAATATTCGCCAAAGTTGGCACGAGCTCCAGAATGAGAGGCTGATTTTTCGCCGTTTGTGGCCGACCGAGGGAACCAGGCAAAGCGGACACATTACGGCGCAAGAGCCGTTGGCACTTAGGCGAGCTCCAGAAGGAGAGGCTGATTTTTCGCTATTTGTGGCCGACCGAGGGAACCAGGCAAAGCGGACACATTACGGCGCAAGAGCCGTTGGCACTTAGAAAATATTCGCCAAAGTTGGCACGAGCTCCAGAATGAGAGGCTGATTTTTCGCCGTTTGTGGCCGACCGAGGGAACCAGACAAAGCGGACACATTACGGCGCAAGAGCCGTTGGCACTTAGGCGAGCTCCAGAAGGAGAGGCTGATTTTTCGCTATTTGTGGCCGACCGAGGGAACCAGGCAAAGCGGACACTTTACGGCGCAAGAGCCGTTGGCACTTAGAAAATATTCGCCAAAGTTGGCACGAGCTCCAGAAGGAGAGGCTGATTTTTTCGCCGTTTGTGGCCGACCGAGGGAACCAGACAAAGCGGACACATTACGGCGCAAGAGCCGTTGGCACTTAGGCGAGCTCCAGAAGGAGAGGCTGATTTTTCGCTATTTGTGGCCGACCGAGGGAACCAGGCAAAGCGGACACTTTACGGCGCAAGAGCCGTTGGCACTTGGAAAATATTCTGAAATTCTCACCGACCTCCGTGGTGGAGAGGCCGAATTTTCGACATTCGTGGCCGACCGGGGAACCGTCGCCACTCGGACAACTTGTGCGGCAGCCCTCGGTGATTTTAGGACCGCTTTTTCACCCTCGCTGTCCGACCGGAGAACCGTCGTAGCTCGGACAGTTCGTGTGCCAGCATCCGCTGGCACTTAGAAAATTTTAAAAAAGAAAAAAATAGTCTTCTGCATATACGTTCTGACTATATTTTGCGATTAGGGGGTAAAGGTAATGAGTACAGTGACTAGGGGGACCAACTCATCGTACTCTGGCGCACCAACACGCCAAGGTTGGTACTGCACTTAGGCTGATTTTTGCGCTATTCGCGGCCGACCGGGGAACCAGCGCGGAGCGGACACATTACGGCGAATGAGCCGTTGGCACTTAGAAAATTTTTGAGCTTTTTTCGAACTTCCGTGAGGCTGATTTTGCGCTATTCGCGGCCGACCGGGGAACCAGCGCGGAGCGGACACATTACGGCGAATGAGCCGTTGGCACTTAGAAAATTTTTGAGCTTTTTTCGAACTTCCGTGAGGCTGATTTTGCGCTATTCGCGGCCGACCGGGGAACCAGCGCGGAGCGGACACATTACGGCGAATGAGCCGTTGGCACTTAGAAAATTTTTGAGCTTTTTTCGGACTTCCGTGTGGAGCTTTGGGGCCGTTCCGCCTAACTTTTTATGCCCGATTAGGCTTCCAGGGAGGCGGCTAAGCATTATTGACCAATCATGGAGCTTTTTTGGGACTTCCGTGTGGAGCTTTGGGGCCGTTCCGCCTAACTTTTTATGCCCGATTAGGCTTCCAGGGAGGCGGCTAAGCATTATTGACCAATCATGGAGCTTTTTTGGGACTTCCGTGTGGAGCTTTGGAGCCGTTCCGCCTAACTTTTTATGCCCGATTAGGCTTCCAGGGAGGCGGCTAAGCATTATTGACCAATCATGGAGCTTTTTTGGGACTTCCGTGTGGAGCTTTGGGGCCGTTCCGCCTAGCTTTTTATGCCCGATTAGGCTTCCAGGGAGGCGGCTAAGCATTATTGACCAATCATGGAGCTTTTTTGGGACTTCCGTGTGGAGCTTTGGGGCCGTTCCGCCTAACTTTTTATGCCCGATTAGGCTTCCAGGGAGGCGGCTAAGCATTATTGACCAATCATGGAGCTTTTTTGGGACTTCCGTGTGGAGCTTTGGGGCCGTTCCGCCTAGCTTTTTATGCCCGATTAGGCTTCCAGGGAGGCGGCTAAGCATTATTGACCAATCATGGAGCTTTTTTGGGACTTCCGTGTGGAGCTTTGGGGCCGTTCCGCCTAGCTTTTTATGCCCGATTAGGCTTCCAGGGAGGCGGCTAAGCATTATTGACCAATCATGGAGCTTTTTTGGGACTTCCGTGTGGAGCTTTGGGGCCGTTCCGCCTAGCTTTTTATGCCCGGTTAGGCTTCCAGGGAGGCGGCTAAGCATTATTGACCAATCATGGAGCTTTTTTGGGACTTCCGTGTGGAGCTTTGGGGCCGTTCCGCCTAGCTTTTTATGCCCGATTAGGCTTCCAGGGAGGCGGCTAAGCATTATTGACCAATCATGGAGCTTTTTTGGGACTTCCGTGTGGAGCTTTGGGGCCGTTCCGCCTAGCTTTTTATGCCCGATTAGGCTTCCAGGGAGGCGGCTAAGCATTATTGACCAATCATGGAGCTTTTTTGGGACTTCCAGCCGGTGCTTTGGGGGCCTTCCCCCTCACTTTCTACGCCCGATTGGGCTTCCAGGGACGCGGCTAAGCATTTTTAACAGAAATGGAGCTTTTTGCGGAGCTCCAGCCGGTGCCACCGGCAGGCCGTGCACGCGGACGAGATGACCGAAAGAAGCTCCAGGAGAGCGGATGGACGCTTTTTAAGCACCGAGGCGGAGATCGCGGAGCTTTAATAGACTTCCAGCGGGCCCAAAGCGGCCAGGCAGACGGCGCAGCGCGACCTGGTACCTCGCACGGGACGCATCGCCCCCCCCGCGCACAGTTCCAGGGGGCCGGGATGACGTTTCAAAGCTGCCGCTGCAGCTGCGGCGGGGAGTGGCCTCCCTCCGGTGGACACGACGAGTAAATGACACCGGCCGCTGACGCAAACCCACGCCGGACAGGAGAGCTCAAAAGCCGGGTAACATTTCAAGGAAGACCCCCCCTGCGCAGACCTCCACTAGGCCGGGATGACTGTTCAGCTGTGGCGGGGAGTGGCCTCCCTCCGGTCGGCACGACGAGTAAATGACACCGGCCGCTGACGCAAACCCACGCCGGACAGGAGAGCTCAAAAGCCGGGTAACATTTCAAGGAAGACCCCCCCTGCGCAGACCTCCACTAGGCCGGGATGACTGTTCAGCTGTGGCGGGGAGTGGCCTCCCTCCGGTCGGCACGACGAGTAAATGACACCGGCCGCTGACGCAAACCCACGCCGGACAGGAGAGCTCAAAAGCCGGGTAACATTTCAAGGAAGACCCCCCCTGCGCAGACCTCCACTAGGCCGGGATGACTGTTCAGCTGTGGCGGGGAGTGGCCTCCCTCCGGTCGGCACGACGAGTAAATGACACCGGCCGCTGACGCAAACCCACGCCGGACAGGAGAGCTCAAAAGCCGGGTAACATTTCAAGGAAGACCCCCCCTGCGCAGACCTCCACTAGGCCGGGATGACTGTTCAGCTGTGGCGGGGAGTGGCCTCCCTCCGGTCGGCACGACGAGTAAATGACACCGGCCGCTGACGCAAACCCACGCCGGACAGGAGAGCTCAAAAGCCGGGTAACATTTCAAGGAAGACCCCCCCTGCGCAGACCTCCACTAGGCCGGGATGACTGTTCAGCTGTGGCGGGGAGTGGCCTCCCTCCGGTCGGCACGACGAGTAAATGACACCGGCCGCTGACGCAAACCCACGCCGGACAGGAGAGCTCAAAAGCCGGGTAACATTTCAAGGAAGACCCCCCCTGCGCAGACCTCCACTAGGCCGGGATGACTGTTCAGCTGCGGCGGGGAGTGGCCTCCCTCCGGTCGGCACGACGAGTAAATGACACCGGCCGCTGACGCAAACCCACGCCGGACAGGAGAGCTCAAAAGCCGGGTAACATTTCAAGGAAGACCCCCCCTGCGCAGACCTCCACTAGGCCGGGATGACTGTTCAGCTGCGGCGGGGAGTGGCCTCCCTCCGGTCGGCACGACGAGTAAAGCTATTTAGGAAAATCTGAGATAAATATCACTTGCATAATAATTTGGAACACGGTCCCGTGTTCCAAATTATTATGCAAAATGTATTTAGACACCAGCAATCGCACTTAGATTTGTTTCTTTTTTCTTTCTTTTAGCTTCCATAATGTTACCGGGCGCTGACGCAAACCCACGCCCGGCAGGAGAGCTCAAAAGCCGGGTAACATTTCAAGGAAGACCCCCCCTGCGCAGACCTCCACTAGGCCGGGATGACTGTTCAGCTGCGGCGGGGAGTGGCCTCCCTCCGGTCGGCACGACGAGTAAATGACACCGGCCGCTGACGCAAACCCACGCCGGACAGGAGAGCTCAAAAGCCGGGTAACATTTCAAGGAAGACCCCCCCTGCGCAGACCTCCACTAGGCCGGGATGACTTTTCAAAGCTGCCTCTGCAGCTGCGGCGGGGAGTTGCCTCCCTCCGGTGGACACGACGAGTAAATACACCAGCACTTGCTCTTAGATTTGTTTCTTTTTTCTTTCTTTTAGCTTCCATAATGTTACCAGGGCGCTGACGCAAACCCACGCCCGGCAGGAGAGCTCAAAAGCCGGGTAACATTTCAAGGAAGACCCCCCCTGCGCAGACCTCCACTAGGCCGGGATGACTGTTCAGCTGCGGCGGGGAGTGGCCTCCCTCCGGTCGGCACGACGAGTAAAGCTATTTAGGAAAATCTGAGATAAATATCACTTGCATAATAATTTGGAACACGGTCCCGTGTTCCAAATTATTATGCAAAATGTATTTAGACACCAGCAATCGCACTTAGATTTGTTTCTTTTTTCTTTCTTTTAGCTTCCATAATGTTACCGGGCGCTGACGCAAACCCACGCCCGGCAGGAGAGCTCAAAAGCCGGGTAACATTTCAAGGAAGACCCCCCCTGCGCAGACCTCCACTAGGCCGGGATGACTGTTCAGCTGCGGCGGGGAGTGGCCTCCCTCCGGTCGGCACGACGAGTAAATGACACCGGCCGCTGACGCAAACCCACGCCGGACAGGAGAGCTCAAAAGCCGGGTAACATTTCAAGGAAGACCCCCCCTGCGCAGACCTCCACTAGGCCGGGATGACTGTTCAGCTGCGGCGGGGAGTGGCCTCCCTCCGGTCGGCACGACGAGTAAAGCTATTTAGGAAAATCTGAGATAAATATCACTTGCATAATAATTTGGAACACGGTCCCGTGTTCCAAATTATTATGCAAAATGTATTTAGACACCAGCAATCGCACTTAGATTTGTTTCTTTTTTCTTTCTTTTAGCTTCCATAATGTTACCGGGCGCTGACGCAAACCCACGCCCGGCAGGAGAGCTCAAAAGCCGGGTAACATTTCAAGGAAGACCCCCCCTGCGCAGACCTCCACTAGGCCGGGATGACTGTTCAGCTGCGGCGGGGAGTGGCCTCCCTCCGGTCGGCACGACGAGTAAATGACACCGGCCGCTGACGCAAACCCACGCCGGACAGGAGAGCTCAAAAGCCGGGTAACATTTCAAGGAAGACCCCCCCTGCGCAGACCTCCACTAGGCCGGGATGACTTTTCAAAGCTGCCTCTGCAGCTGCGGCGGGGAGTTGCCTCCCTCCGGTGGACACGACGAGTAAATACACCAGCACTTGCTCTTAGATTTGTTTCTTTTTTCTTTCTTTTAGCTTCCATAATGTTACCGGGCGCTGACGCAAACCCACGCCCGGCAGGAGAGCTCAAAAGCCGGGTAACATTTCAAGGAAGACCCCCCCTGCGCAGACCTCCACTAGGCCGGGATGACTGTTCAGCTGCGGCGGGGAGTGGCCTCCCTCCGGTCGGCACGACGAGTAAAGCTATTTAGGAAAATCTGAGATAAATATCACTTGCATAATAATTTGGAACACGGTCCCGTGTTCCAAATTATTATGCAAAATGTATTTAGACACCAGCAATCGCACTTAGATTTGTTTCTTTTTTCTTTCTTTTAGCTTCCATAATGTTACCGGGCGCTGACGCAAACCCACGCCCGGCAGGAGAGCTCAAAAGCCGGGTAACATTTCAAGGAAGCTATTTAGGAAAATCTGAGATAAATATCCTTTGCATAATAATTTGGAACACGGTCCCGTGTTCCAAATTATTATGCAAAATGTATTTAAGTGTCATAAAGATTACATTTTTTGTTTTTCAAGTACTGAAATCACCCTCAGTCATGGTACAGTCCATGGTAGTCTGCCAGGTGAGCGCAATTGTAGTAATTAACAAGTCTATTTAAGTTCCGCGTTTTTAAGCGTTCGGCCATTTCGTTCAACCATGGGGAGGAAAAAGGATCTCTCTGCTGTCGAGAAGCGTGAAATCGTTCGATGCCTTGGACAAGGTATGCAGACATTCGATATTGCACGAAAGCTTAAGCGCGACCATCGAACTTTGAAGAAATTCGTCGCTGATTCGGAGCAAACGCGCGTTCGTGCAGACAAAGGCACGACAAGGAAGGTTTCTGCAAGACAAACAAATCGAATCAAGAGGGCGGCTGCAAGCATGCCACTAAAGACGAGCAAACAAATATTCGACGCTGCTGGTGCCAGTGAAGTCCCACGAACGACGAGGTGCAGGATCCTCCAGAGGCTTGCAGTTGTGCGGAAACCCTCCATTCGGCCACCCCTGAACAACGCGAACAAGCAGAAACGGCTGCAGTGGGCCCAGACTTACATGAAGACAAATTTTCAGACAGTCCTGTTCACCGACGAGTGCCGTGCCACCTTGGATGGGCCAGGTAGGGTTTTTTAAGTTTTTCCTTGCACTTTTGAGAGCTCAGGGGATGCTTTGAGAATAATTGTCAATTTCTGTCTATGTGAAGCCCTTTGAGACTGCTTGTGATTTAGGGCTATACAAATAAACTTGATTTGACTTGACTTTACAGATGGATGGAGTCGTGGATGGTTGGTGGACGGCCACGATAGCCCAACAAGGCTGCGGCGTCAGCAGGGAGGTGGCGGAGTGATGTTTTGGGCTGGAATCATGGGGAGAGAGCTGCTTGGCCCCTTTAGGGTCCCTGAAGGCGTCAAAATTACGTCTGTTAACTACGTGGAATTTCTGACTCAACACTTCTGTCCATGGTACAACAGGAAGAACCGTGCTTTCCGTCAAAAGATCATCTTCATGCATGACAATGCACCGTCTCATGCTGCAAGAAATACGTCAACGTCTTTGGCATCTATGGGAATAAAGGGAGAGAAACTGATGGTGTGGCCCCCATGCTCCCCTGACCTCAATCCTATTGAAAACTTGTGGAGCATCGTCAAGCAGAAAATCTACGAAGGTGGGAGGCAGTTCAATTCCAAAGAGCAGCTCTGGCAGGCTATTCTTAGATCCTGCCAAGAAATTCAACCAGAAACTGTACAAAAACTCACAAGTTCAGTGGATGGAAGAATCGTGAAGCTGCTGTTGAACAAAGGGTCCTATGTTAAAATGTAACTTTGTTTTTTATTGAAATAAAGGGTCCTATGTTAAAATGTAACTTGTTTGTCTTTTCTTTGAAATAGCTTTTGATTTCAGTAAATATGACCTCCTAATGCTGTAAATTCTTAAGATGGGCATTTCAGTTCATAAAAACCTATAAAATGTTATAAAACTCTGTTGTGCGTAATAATGTGGAACAGTGCATTTTAAGTTTTTTATTTTTTAAAAATTCTGTGATCATTCGGAGGTTTGTTCAATAAAATTAGAATTCATCAAAATAATGGTTGATGACTTGAAAATTATGCTGACTCATTTTGCATCGACTATTTAGGAAAATCTGAGATAAATGTCACTTGCATAATAATTTGGAACACGGTGTAAGTGCGATTGCTGGTGTATTTACTCGTCGTGTCCACCGGAGGACGGCAAATCCCCGCCGCAGCTGCAGCGGCAGCGCTTAAATGTCTTCCCGGCCGCCTGGAACTCTGCACGGGGCGTGTTTCGTCCCGCGCAGCGGTACCAGATCGCGCTGCGCCGTCAGCCGAGCCGCGCGCGGTCCGCTGGAAGTCTACACTGTGTTCCAAATTATTATGCAAATTGTATTTATGTGTCATAAAGATTACATTTTTTGTTTTTCAATTAAACTCATGGATGGTATTACGTGTCAGGGCTCTTTGGATCACTGAGATCAATCTCAGACACCGGGGATCATTACCGGCCAGTTGAGCCCAAATTAAGGAAAAACTACTTAAGAATGGTGTTCCACATTATTAAGCAGATAATTTGAAGTTCGCTTTGAGCAGTGGCGGACGCCAACCCACGACCGGTGGGAGAGCTCGGAGGGCGGATGGGCTTTCAAGGAAGCCCCCCAGGCCGGTCCCACTCGCACTTAGAATTTTTTTTTTTTTTGGCTTCCATAATGTACCGGGCGCGGACGCGAAACCCACGCCGGGCAGGAGAGCTCAAAAGCCGGGTAAGCATTCAAGGAAGCACCGTCTGGAGCTTCAGAGCCGTTCCGCCTGACTTTTAACGTAGAGTACCGGGCGCAAACCACTAACTCAAGCCCGGCATGGCAGCTCGAAAGGCGGCTAAGCATTCAAGGAAGCACCGTCTGGAGCTTCAGAGCCGTTCCGCCTGACTTTTAACGTAGAGTACCGGGCGCAAACCACTAACTCAAGCCCGGCATGGCAGCTCGAAAGGCGGCTAAGCATTCAAGGAAGCACCGTCTGGAGCTTCAGAGCCGTTCCGCCTGACTTTTAACGTAGAGTACCGGGCGCAAACCACTAACTCAAGCCCGGCATGGCAGCTCGAAAGGCGGCTAAGCATTCAAGGAAGCACCGTCTGGAGCTTCAGAGCCGTTCCGCCTGACTTTTAACGTAGAGTACCGGGCGCAAACCACTAACTCAAGCCCGGCATGGCAGCTCGAAAGGCGGCTAAGCATTCAAGGAAGCACCGTCTGGAGCTTCAGAGCCGTTCCGCCTGACTTTTAACGTAGAGTACCGGGCGCAAACCACTAACTCAAGCCCGGCATGGCAGCTCGAAAGGCGGCTAAGCATTCAAGGAAGCACCGTCTGGAGCTTCAGAGCCGTTCCGCCTGACTTTTAACGTAGAGTACCGGGCGCAAACCACTAACTCAAGCCCGGCATGGCAGCTCGAAAGGCGGCTAAGCATTCAAGGAAGCACCGTCTGGAGCTTCAGAGCCGTTCCGCCTGACTTTTAACGTAGAGTACCGGGCGCAAACCACTAACTCAAGCCCGGCATGGCAGCTCGAAAGGCGGCTAAGCATTCAAGGAAGCACCGTCTGGAGCTTCAGAGCCGTTCCGCCTGACTTTTAACGTAGAGTACCGGGCGCAAACCACTAACTCAAGCCCGGCATGGCAGCTCGAAAGGCGGCTAAGCATTCAAGGAAGCACCGTCTGGAGCTTCAGAGCCGTTCCGCCTGACTTTTAACGTAGAGTACCGGGCGCAAACCACTAACTCAAGCCCGGCATGGCAGCTCGAAAGGCGGCTAAGCATTCAAGGAAGCACCGTCTGGAGCTTCAGAGCCGTTCCGCCTGACTTTTAACGTAGAGTACCGGGCGCAAACCACTAACTCAAGCCCGGCATGGCAGCTCGAAAGGCGGCTAAGCATTCAAGGAAGCACCGTCTGGAGCTTCAGAGCCGTTCCGCCTGACTTTTAACGTAGAGTACCGGGCGCAAACCACTAACTCAAGCCCGGCATGGCAGCTCGAAAGGCGGCTAAGCATTCAAGGAAGCACCGTCTGGAGCTTCAGAGCCGTTCCGCCTGACTTTTAACGTAGAGTACCGGGCGCAAACCACTAACTCAAGCCCGGCATGGCAGCTCGAAAGGCGGCTAAGCATTCAAGGAAGCACCGTCTGGAGCTTCAGAGCCGTTCCGCCTGACTTTTAACGTAGAGTACCGGGCGCAAACCACTAACTCAAGCCCGGCATGGCAGCTCGAAAGGCGGCTAAGCATTCAAGGAAGCACCGTCTGGAGCTTCAGAGCCGTTCCGCCTGACTTTTAACGTAGAGTACCGGGCGCAAACCACTAACTCAAGCCCGGCATGGCAGCTCGAAAGGCGGCTAAGCATTCAAGGAAGCACCGTCTGGAGCTTCAGAGCCGTTCCGCCTGACTTTTAACGTAGAGTACCGGGCGCAAACCACTAACTCAAGCCCGGCATGGCAGCTCGAAAGGCGGCTAAGCATTCAAGGAAGCACCGTCTGGAGCTTCAGAGCCGTTCCGCCTGACTTTTAACGTAGAGTACCGGGCGCAAACCACTAACTCAAGCCCGGCATGGCAGCTCGAAAGGCGGCTAAGCATTCAAGGAAGCACCGTCTGGAGCTTCAGAGCCGTTCCGCCTGACTTTTAACGTAGAGTACCGGGCGCAAACCACTAACTCAAGCCCGGCATGGCAGCTCGAAAGGCGGCTAAGCATTCAAGGAAGCACCGTCTGGAGCTTCAGAGCCGTTCCGCCTGACTTTTAACGTAGAGTACCGGGCGCAAACCACTAACTCAAGCCCGGCATGGCAGCTCGAAAGGCGGCTAAGCATTCAAGGAAGCACCGTCTGGAGCTTCAGAGCCGTTCCGCCTGACTTTTAACGTAGAGTACCGGGCGCAAACCACTAACTCAAGCCCGGCATGGCAGCTCGAAAGGCGGCTAAGCATTCAAGGAAGCACCGTCTGGAGCTTCAGAGCCGTTCCGCCTGACTTTTAACGTAGAGTACCGGGCGCAAACCACTAACTCAAGCCCGGCATGGCAGCTCGAAAGGCGGCTAAGCATTCAAGGAAGCACCGTCTGGAGCTTCAGAGCCGTTCCGCCTGACTTTTAACGTAGAGTACCGGGCGCAAACCACTAACTCAAGCCCGGCATGGCAGCTCGAAAGGCGGCTAAGCATTCAAGGAAGCGACGCCGGCCGGTCCGCGGGCCAAATAGGGTCCAGTAAAGTACCGGGCGCGGCCACTAACGCCTTGTGGCGGTCGCCTTGTGGCGGTCGGGGGGTGGCGGTCGGGGCTGGCGCTTGGGGCCGGTGGCGGTCGCCTTGTGGCGGTCGCCTTGTGGCGGTCGGGGGGTGGCGGTCGGGGCTGGCGCTTGGGGCCAGTGGCGGTCGCCTTGTGGCGGTCGCCTTGTGGCGGTCGCCTTGTGGCGGTCGCCTTGTGGCGGTCGCCTTGTGGCGGTCGCCTTGTGGCGGTCGCCTTGTGGCGGTCGGGGGGTGGCGGTCGGGGCTGGCGCTTGGGGCCAGTGGCGGTCGCCTTGTGGCGGTCGCCTTGTGGCGGTCGCCTTGTGGCGGTCGCCTTGTGGCGGTCGCCTTGTGGCGGTCGCCTTGTGGCGGTCGGGGGGTGGCGGTCGGGGCTGGCGCTTGGGGCCAGTGGCGGTCGCCTTGTGGCGGTCGCCTTGTGGCGGTCGCCTTGTGGCGGTCGCCTTGTGGCGGTCGCCTTGTGGCGGTCGGGGGGTGGCGGTCGGGGCTGGCGCTTGGGGCCGGTGGCGGTCGCCTTGTGGCGGTCGCCTTGTGGCGGTCGCCTTGTGGCGGTCGCCTTGTGGCGGTCGCCTTGTGGCGGTCGGGGGGGTGGCGGTCGGGGCTGGCGCTTGGGGCCGGTGGCGGTCGCCTTGTGGCGGTCGCCTTGTGGCGGTCGCCTTGTGGCGGTCGGGGGGTGGCGGTCGGGGCTGGCGCTTGGGGCTGGCGTCCGCCAATAGTGGTTTAATTTCGGGAGGAAGATTGATTTTCGTCCCAAGCCCGCCGCTGGAGAAAATTTTAGGTACCAGGAGTGGATTTTTTTTGTCCACTCAGGAGGGGGACGTTGGCTGGTTTGGTGTCCGGGGGAAAGTGCTCTTTTCTCGGCCAGGAGAAAGATTAGACTCCCAGCCCGCCGCTGGAGAAAATTCTAGGTACCAGGAGTGGATTTTTTTTGTCCACTCAGGAGGGGGACGTGCTTTGTTGTCCGGGGGAAAGTGCTCTTTTCTCGGCCAGGAGAAAGATTAGACTCCCAGCCCGCCGCTGGAGAAAATCTTAGGTACCAGGAGTGGATTTTTTTTGTCCACTCAGGAGGGGGACGTGCTTTGTTGTCCGGGGAGAGTGCTCTTTTCTCGGCCAGGAGAAAGATTAGACTCCCAGCCCGCCGCTGGAGAAAATTCTAGGTACCAGGAGTGGATTTTTTTTGTCCACTCAGGAGGGGGACGTGCTTTGTTGTCCGGGGAGAGTGCTCTTTTCTCGGCCAGGAGAAAGATTAGACTCCCAGCCCGCCGCTGGAGAAAATTCTAGGTACCAGGAGTGGATTTTTTTTGTCCACTCAGGAGGGGGACGTGCTTTGTTGTCCGGGGAGAGTGCCTGGTCCCCGGACCAGCCTCTTAGGCGCGCCCGCTGTCATTCTCCGGAGATTAAGTTATACTAAGGGGAGGCTGCCTCCTCCCGCCTG
>NW_026872094.1:0-121825 GCF_033458585.1 Syngnathus typhle
TTAAGCAATAAAATTAAAAATGCTTATAAAACATAAACCAAACGTTGGAGGTGGTCATTTCTTCATGCGCAGTGATAAACTCGGCACTCTAAAGCACCGAGAGCGTTTTTTTCCATGCCAACCTAACCAGAGTGACGGGAGCGGCACAATTCAGAAAAAGTGCTCAGCTCGCCGAGAAAATGCGATTTAAGCAATAAAATTAAAAATGCTTATAAAACATAAACCAAACGTTGGAGGTGGCCATTTCTTCATGCGCAGTGATAAACTCGGCACTCTAAAGCACCCGAGAGCGTTTTTTTGCATGCCAACCTAACCAGAGTGACGGGAGCGGCACAATTCAGAAAAAGTGCTCAGCTCGCCGAGAAAATGCGATTTAAGCAATAAAATTAAAATGCTTATAAAACATAAACCAAACGTTGGAGGTGGCCATTTCTTCATGCGCAGTGATAAACTCGGCACTCTAAAGCACCCGAGAGCGTTTTTTTCCATGCCAACCTAACCAGAGTGACGGGAGCGGCACAATTCAGAAAAAGTGCTCAGCTCGCCGAGAAAATGCGATTTAAGCAATAAATTAAAAATGCTTATAAAACATAAACCAAACGTTGGAGGTGGTCATTTCTTCATGCGCAGTGATAAACTCGGCACTCTAAAGCACCCGAGAGCGTTTTTTTCCATGCCAACCTAACCAGAGTGACAGGAGCGGCACAATTCAGAAAAAGTGCTCAGCTCGCCGAGAAAATGCGATTTAAGCAATAAACTTAAAAATGCTTATAAAACATAAACCAAACGTTGGAGGTGGTCTTTTCTTCATGCGCAGTGATAAACTCGGCACTCTAAAGCACCCGAGAGCGTTTTTTTCCATGCCAACCTAAACAGAGTGACGGGAGCGGCACTATTCAGAAAAAGTGCTCAGCTCGCCGAGAAAATGCGATTTAAGCAATAAAATTAAAAATGCTTATAAAACATAAACCAAACGTTGGAGGTGGCCATTTCTTCATGCGCAGTGATAAACTCGGCACTCTAAAGCACCCGAGAGCGTTTTTTTCCATGCCAACCTAACCAGAGTGACGGGAGCGGCACAATTCAGAAAAAGTGCTCAGCTCGCCGAGAAAATGCGATTCAAGCAATAAAATTAAAAATGCTTATAAAACATAAACCAAACGTTGGAGGTGGCCATTTCTTCATGCGCAGTGATAAACTCGGCACTCTAAAGCACCCGAGAGCGTTTTTTTCCATGCCAACCTAACCAGAGTGACGGGAGCGGCACAATTCAGAAAAAGTGCTCAGCTCGCCGAGAAAATGCGATTTAAGCAATAAAATTAAAAATGCTTATAAAACATAAACCAAACGTTGTAGATGGTCATTTCTTATTAAGCAGTAATAAACTCGGCACTCTAAAGCACCCGAGAGCGTTTTTTTCCATGCCAACCTAACCAGAGTGACGGGAGCGGCACAATTCAGAAAAAGTGCTCAGCTCGCCGAGAAAATGCGATTTAAGCAATAAATTAAAAATGCTTATAAAACATAAACCAAACGTTGGAGGTGGTAATTTCTTCATGCGCAGTGATAAACTCGGCACTCTAAAGCACCCGAGAGCGTTTTATTCGATGCCAACCTAACCAGAGTGACGGGAGCGGCACAATTCAGAAAAAGCGCTCAGCTCGCCGAGAAAATGCGATTTAAGCAATAAAATTAAAAATGCTTATAAAACATAAACCAAACGTTGGAGGTGGTCATTTCTTCATGCGCAGTGATAAACTCGGCACTCTAAAGCACCCGAGAGCGTTTTTTTCGATGCCAACCTAACCAGAGTGACGGGAGCGGCACAATTCAGAAAAGTGCTCAGCTCGCCGAGAAAATGCGATTTAAGCAATAAAATTAAAAATGCTTATAAAACATAAACCAAACGTTGGAGGTGGTCATTTCTTCATGCACAGTGATAAACTCGGCACTCTAAAGCACCCGAGAGCGTTTTTTTCCATGCCAACCTAACCAGAGTGACGGGAGCGGCACAATTCAGAAAAAGTGCTCAGCTCGCCGAGAAAATGCGATTTAAGCAATAAAATTAAAAATGCTTATAAAACATAAACCAAACGTTGTAGATGGTCATTTCTTATTACGCAGTAATAAACTCGGCACTCTAAAGCACCCGAGAGCGTTTTTTTCCATGCCAACCTAACCAGAGTGACGGGAGCGGCACAATTCAGAAAAAGTGCTCAGCTCGCCGAGAAAATGCGATTTAAGCAATAAAATTAAAAATGCTTATAAAACATAAACCAAACGTTGGAGGTGGTCATTTCTTCGTGCGCAGTGATAAACTCGGCACTCTAAAGCACCCGAGAGCGTTTTATTCGATGCCAACCTAACCAGAGTGACGGGAGCGGCACAATTCAGAAAAAGCGCTCAGCTCGCCGAGAAAATGCGATTTAAGCAATAAAATTAAAAATGCTTATAAAACATAAACCAAACGTTGGAGGTGGTCATTTCTTCATGCGCGGTGATAAACTCGGCACTCTAAAGCACCCGAGAGCGTTTTTTTCCATGCCAACCTAACCAGAGTGACGGGAGCGGCACAATTCAGAAAAAGTGCTCAGCTCGCCGAGAAAATGCGATTTAAGCAATAAAATTAAAAATGCTCATAAAACATAAACCAAACGTTGGAGGTGGTCATTTCTTCATGCGCAGTGATAAACTCGGCACTCTAAAGCACCCGAGAGCGTTTTTTTCGATGCCAACCTAACCAGAGTGACGGGAGCGGCACAATTCAGAAAAAGTGCTCAGCTCGCCGAGAAAATGCGATTTAAGCAATAAAATTAAAAATGCTTATAAAACATAAACCAAACGTTGTAGATGGTCATTTCTTATTACGCAGTAATAAACTCGGCACTCTAAAGCACCCGAGAGCGTTTTTTTCCATGCCAACCTAACCAGAGTGACGGGAGCGGCACAATTCAGAAAAAGTGCTCAGCTCGCCGAGAAAATGCGATTTAAGCAATACAATTAAAAATGCTTATAAAACATAAACCAAACGTTGGAGGTGGTCATTTCTTCATGTGCAGTGATAAACTCGGCACTCTAAAGCACCCGAGAGCGTTTTTTTCCATGCCAACCTAACCAGAGTGACGGGAGCGGCACAATTCAGAAAAAGTGCTCAGCTCGCCGAGAAAATGCGATTTAAGCAATAAAATTAAAAATGCTTATAAAACATAAACCAAACGTTGGAGGTGGTCATTTCTTCATGCGCAGTGATAAACTCGGCACTCTAAAGCACCCGAGAGCGTTTTTTTCGATGCCAACCTAACCAGAGTGACGGGAGCGGCACAATTCAGAAAAAGCGCTCAGCTCGCCGAGAAAATGCGATTTAAGCAATAAAATTAAAAATGCTTATAAAACATAAACCAAACGTTGGAGGTGGTCATTTCTTCATGCACAGTGATAAACTCGGCACTCTAAAGCACCCGAGAGCGTTTTTTTCGGTACCAACCTAACCAGAGTGACGGGAGCGGCACAATTCAGAAAAAGTGCTCAGCTCGCCGAGAAAATGCGATTTAAGCAATAAAATTAAAAATGCTTATAAAACATAAACCAAACGTTGGAGGTGGTCATTTCTTCATGCGCAGTGATAAACTCGGCACTCTAAAGCACCCGAGAGCGTTTTTTTCGATGCCAACCTAACCAGAGTGACGGGAGCGGCACAATTCAGAAAAAGTGCTCAGCTCGCCGAGAAAATGCAATTTAAGCAATAAAATTTAAAATGCTTATAAAACATAAACCAAACGTTGTAGATGGTCATTTCTTATTACGCAGTAATAAACTCGGCACTCTAAAGCACCCGAGAGCGTTTTTTTCCATGCCAACCTAACCAGAGTGACGGGAGCGGCAAAATTCAGAAAAAGTGCTCAGCTCGCCGAGAAAATGCGATTTAAGCAATAAAATTAAAAATGCTTATAAAACATAAACCAAACGTTGGAGGTGGTCATTTCTTCATGCGCGGTGATAAACTCGGCACTCTAAAGCACCCGAGAGCGTTTTTTTCGATGCCAACCTAACCAGAGTGACGGGAGCGGCACAATTCAGAAAAAGTGCTCAGCTCGCCGAGAAAATGCGATTTAAGCAATAAAATTAAAAATGCTTATAAAACATAAACCAAACGTTGGAGGTGGTCATTTCTTCATGCGCAGTGATAAACTCGGCACTCTAAAGCACCCGAGAGCGTTTTTTTCGATGCCAACCTAACCAGAGTGACGGGAGCGGCACAATTCAGAAAAAGTGCTCAGCTCGCCGAGAAAATGCGATTTAAGCAATAAAATTAAAAATGCTTATAAAACATAAACCAAACGTTGGAGGTGGTCATTTCTTCATGCGCAGTGATAAACTCGGCACTCTAAAGCACCCGAGAGCGTTTTTTTCGATGCCAACCTAACCAGAGTGACGGGAGCGGCACAATTCAGAAAAAGCGCTCGGCTCGCCGAGAAAATGCGATTTAAGCAATAAAATTAAAAATGCTTATAAAACATAAACCAAACGTTGGAGGTGGTCATTTCTTCATGCGCAGTGATAAACTCGGCACTCTAAAGCACCCGAGAGCGTTTTTTTCGATGCCAACCTAACCAGAGTGACGGGAGCGGCACAATTCAGAAAAAGCGCTCAGCTCGCCGAGAAAATGCGATTTAAGCAATAAAATTAAAAATGCTTATAAAACATAAACCAAACGTTGGAGGTGGTCATTTCTTCATGCGCAGTGATAAATTCGGCACTCTAAAGCACCCGAGAGCGTTTTTTTCGATGCCAACCTAACCAGAGTGACGGGAGCGGCACAATTCAGAAAAGTGCTCAGCTCGCCGAGAAAATGCGATTTAAGCAATAAAATTAAAAATGCTTATAAAACATAAACCAAACGTTGGAGGTGGTCATTTCTTCATGCGCAGTGATAAACTCGGCACTCTAAAGCACCCGAGAGCGTTTTTTTCGATGCCAACCTAACCAGAGTGACGGGAGCGGCACAATTCAGAAAAAGTGCTCAGCTCGCCGAGAAAATGCGATTTAAGCAATAAAATTAAAAATGCTTATAAAACATAAACCAAACATTGGAGTTGGTCATTTCTTCATGCGCAGTGATAAACTCGGCACTCTAAAGCACCCGAGAGCGTTTTTTCGATGCCAACCTAACCAGAGTGACGGGAGCGGCACAATTCAGAAAAAGTGCTCAGCTCGCCGAGAAAATGCGATTTAAGCAATAAAATTAAAAATGCTTATAAAACATAAACCAAACGTTGGAGGTGGTCATTTCTTCATGCGCAGTGATAAACTCGGCACTCTAAAGCACCCAAGAGCGTTTTTTTCGATGCCAACCTAACCAGAGTGACGGGAGCGGCACAATTCAGAAAAAGCGCTCAGCTCGCCGAGAAAATGCGATTTAAGCAATAAAATTAAAAATGCTTATAAAACATAAACCAAACGTTGGAGGTGGTCATTTCTTCATGCGCGGTGATAAACTCGGCACTCTAAAGCACCCGAGAGCGTTTTTTTCGATGCCAACCTAACCAGAGTGACGGGAGCGGCACAATTCAGAAAAAGTGCTCAGCTCGCCGAGAAAATGCGATTTAAGCAATAAAATTAAAAATGCTTATAAAACATAAACCAAACGTTGGAGGTGGTCATTTCTTCATGCGCAGTGATAAACTCGGCACTCTAAAGCACCCGAGAGCGTTTTTTTCGATGCCAACCTAACCAGAGTGACGGGAGCGGCACAATTCAGAAAAAGTGCTCAGCTCGCCGAGAAAATGCGATTTAAGCAATAAAATTAAAAATGCTTATAAAACATAAACCAAACGTTGGAGGTGGTCATTTCTTCATGCGCAGTGATAAACTCGGCACTCTAAAGCACCCGAGAGCGTTTTTTTCGATGCCAACCTAACCAGAGTGACGGGAGCGGCACAATTCAGAAAAAGCGCTCGGCTCGCCGAGAAAATGCGATTTAAGCAATAAAATTAAAAATGCTTATAAAACATAAACCAAACGTTGGAGGTGGTCATTTCTTCATGCGCAGTGATAAACTCGGCACTCTAAAGCACCCGAGAGCGTTTTTTTCGATGCCAACCTAACCAGAGTGACGGGAGCGGCACAATTCAGAAAAAGCGCTCAGCTCGCCGAGAAAATGCGATTTAAGCAATAAAATTAAAAATGCTTATAAAACATAAACCAAACGTTGGAGGTGGTCATTTCTTCATGCGCAGTGATAAATTCGGCACTCTAAAGCACCCGAGAGCGTTTTTTTCGATGCCAACATAACCAGAGTGACGGGAGCGGCACAATTCAGAAAAAGTGCTCAGCTCGCCGAGAAAATGCGATTTAAGCAATAAAATTAAAAATGCTTATAAAACATAAACCAAACGTTGGAGGTGGTCATTTCTTCATGCGCAGTGATAAACTCGGCACTCTAAAGCACCCGAGAGCGTTTTTTTCGATGCCAACCTAACCAGAGTGACGGGAGCGGCACAATTCAGAAAAAGTGCTCAGCTCGCCGAGAAAATGCGATTTAAGCAATAAAATTAAAAATGCTTATAAAACATAAACCAAACGTTGGAGTTGGTCATTTCTTCATGCGCAGTGATAAACTCGGCACTCTAAAGCACCCGAGAGCGTTTTTTTCGATGCCAACCTAACCAGAGTGACGGGAGCGGCACAATTCAGAAAAAGTGCTCAGCTCGCCGAGAAAATGCGATTTAAGCAATAAAATTAAAAATGCTTATAAAACATAAACCAAACGTTGGAGGTGGTCATTTCTTCATGCGCAGTGATAAACTCGGCACTCTAAAGCACCCAAGAGCGTTTTTTTCGATGCCAACCTAACCAGAGTGACGGGAGCGGCACAATTCAGAAAAAGCGCTCAGCTCGCCGAGAAAATGCGATTTAAGCAATAAAGTTAAAAATGCTTATAAAACATAAACCAAACGTTGGAGGTGGTCATTTCTTCATGCACAGTGATAAACTCGGCACTCTAAAGCACCCGAGAGCGTTTTTTTCGATGCCAACCTAACCAGAGTGACGGGAGCGGCACAATTCAGAAAAAGTGCTCAGCTCGCCGAGAAAATGCGATTTAAGCAATAAAATTAAAAATGCTTATAAAACATAAACCAAACGTTGTAGATGGTCATTTCTTATTACGCAGTAATAAACTCGGCACTCTAAAGCACCCGAGAGCGTTTTTTTCGATGCCAACCTAACCAGAGTGACGGGAGCGGCACAATTCAGAAAAAGTGCTCAGCTCGCCGAGAAAATGCGATTTAAGCAATAAAATTAAAAATGCTTATAAAACATAAACCAAACGTTGGAGGTGGTCATTTCTTCATGCGCAGTGATAAACTCGGCACTCTAAAGCACCCGAGAACGTTTTTTTCCATGCCAACCTAACCAGAGTGACGGGAGCGGCACAATTCAGAAAAAGTGCTCAGCTCGCCGAGAAAATGCGATTTAAGCAATAAAATTAAAAATGCTTATAAAACATAAACCAAACGTTGGAGGTGGTCATTTCTTCATGCGCAGTGATAAACTCGGCACTCTAAAGCACCCGAGAGCGTTTTTTTCCATGCCAACCTAACCAGAGTGACGGGAGCGGCACAATTCAGAAAAAGTGCTCAGCTCGCCGAGAAAATGCGATTTAAGCAATAAAATTAAAAATGCTTATAAAACATAAACCAAACGTTGTAGATGGTCATTTCTTATTACGCAGTAATAAACTCGGCACTCTAAAGCACCCGAGAGCGTTTTTTTCCATGCCAACCTAACCAGAGTGACGGGAGCGGCACAATTCAGAAAAAGTGCTCAGCTCGCCGAGAAAATGCGATTTAAGCAATAAAATTAAAAATGCTTATAAAACATAAACCAAACGTTGGAGGTGGTCATTTCTTCATGCGCAGTGATAAACTCGGCACTCTAACGCACCCGAGAGCGTTTTATTCGATGCCAACCTAACCAGAGTGACGGGAGCGGCACAATTCAGAAAAAGCGCTCAGCTCGCCGAGAAAATGCGATTTAAGCAATAAAATTAAAAATGCTTATAAAACATAAACCAAACGTTGGAGGTGGTCATTTCTTCATGCGCGGTGATAAACTCGGCACTCTAAAGCACCCGAGAGCGTTTTTTTCCATGCCAACCTAACCAGAGTGACGGGAGCGGCACAATTCAGAAAAAGTGCTCAGCTCGCCGAGAAAATGCGATTTAAGCAATAAAATTAAAAATGCTTATAAAACACAAACCAAACGTTGGAGGTGGTCATTTCTTCATGCGCAGTGATAAACCCGGCACTCTAAAGCACCCGAGAGCGTTTTTTTCGATGCCAACCTAACCAGAGTGACGGGAGCGGCACAATTCAGAAAAAGTGCTCAGCTCGCCGAGAAAATGCGATTTAAGCAATAAAATTAAAAATGCTTATAAAACATAAACCAAACGTTGTAGATGGTCATTTCTTATTACGCAGTAATAAACTCGGCACTCTAAAGCACCCGAGAGCGTTTTTTTCCATGCCAACCTAACCAGAGTGACGGGAGCGGCACAATTCAGAAAAAGTGCTCAGCTCGCCGAGAAAATGCGATTTAAGCAATACAATTAAAAATGCTTATAAAACATAAACCAAACGTTGGAGGTGGTCATTTCTTCATGTGCAGTGATAAACTCGGCACTCTAAAGCACCCGAGAGCGTTTTTTTCCATGCCAACCTAACCAGAGTGACGGGAGCGGCACAATTCAGAAAAAGTGCTCAGCTCGCCGAGAAAATGCGATTTAAGCAATAAAATTAAAAATGCTTATAAAACATAAACCAAACGTTGGAGGTGGTCATTTCTTCATGCACAGTGATAAACTCGGCACTCTAAAGCACCCGAGAGCGTTTTTTTCGATGCCAACCTAACCAGAGTGACGGGAGCGGCACAATTCAGAAAAAGTGCTCAGCTCGCCGAGAAAATGCGATTTAAGCAATAAAATTAAAAATGCTTATAAAACATAAACCAAACGTTGGAGGTGGTCATTTCTTCATGCGCAGTGATAAACTCGGCACTCTAAAGCACCCGAGAGCGTTTTTTTCGATGCCAACCTAACCAGAGTGACGGGAGCGGCACAATTCAGAAAAAGTGCTCAGCTCGCCGAGAAAATGCGATTTAAGCAATAAAATTAAAAATGCCTATAAAACATAAACCAAACGTTGGAGGTGGTCATTTCTTCATGCGCAGTGATAAACTCGGCACTCTAAAGCACCCGAGAGCGTTTTATTCCATGCCAACCTAACCAGAGTGACGGGAGCGGCACAATTCAGAAAAAGTGCTCAGCTCGCCGAGAAAATGCGATTTAAGCAATAAAATTAAAAATGCTTATAAAACATAAACCAAACGTTGGAGGTGGTCATTTCTTCATGCGCAGTGATAAACTCGGCACTCTAAAGCACCCGAGAGCGTTTTTTTCGATGCCAACCTAACCAGAGTGACGGGAGCGGCACAATTCAGAAAAAGCGCTCAGCTCGCCGAGAAAATGCGATTTAAGCAATAAAATTAAAAATGCTTATAAAACATAAACCAAACGTTGGAGGTGGTCATTTCTTCATGCGCGGTGATAAACTCGGCACTCTAAAGCACCCGAGAGCGTTTTTTTCGATGCCAACCTAACCAGAGTGACGGGAGCGGCACAATTCAGAAAAAGTGCTCAGCTCGCCGAGAAAATGCGATTTAAGCAATAAAATTAAAAATGCTTGTAAAACATAAACCAAACGTTGGAGTTGGTCATTTCTTCATGCGCAGTGATAAACTCGGCACTCTAAAGCACCCGAGAGCGTTTTTTTCGATCCCAACCTAACCAGAGTGACGGGAGCGGCACAATTCAGAAAAAGTGCTCAGCTCGCCGAGAAAATGCGATTTAATTAATAAAATTAAAAATGCTTATAAAACATAAACCAAACGTTGGAGGTGGTCATTTCTTCATGCGCAGTGATAAACTCGGCACTCTAAAGCACCCGAGAGCGTTTTTTTCGATGCCAACCTAACCAGAGTGACGGGAGCGGCACAATTCAGAAAAAGTGCTCAGCTCGCCGAGAAAATGCGATTTAAGCAATAAAATTAAAAATGCTTATAAAACATAAACCAAACGTTGGAGGTGGTCATTTCTTCATGCGCAGTGATAAACTCGGCACTCTAAAGCACCCGAGAGCGTTTTTTTCGATGCCAACCTAACCAGAGTGACGGGAGCGGCACAATTCAGAAAAAGTGCTCAGCTCGCCGAGAAAATGCGATTTAAGCAGTAAAATTTAAAATGCTTATAAAACATAAACCAAACGTTGTAGATGGTCATTTCTTATTACGCAGTAATAAACTCGGCACTCTAAAGTACCCGAGAGCGTTTTTTTCCATGCCAACCTAACCAGAGTGACGGGAGCGGCACAATTCAGAAAAAGTGCTCAGCTCGCCGAGAAAATGCGATTTAAGCAATAAAATTAAAAATGCTTATAAAACATAAACCAAACGTTGGAGGTGGTCATTTCTTCATGCGCAGTGATAAACTCGGCACTCTAAAGCACCCGAGAGCGTTTTTTTCCATGCCAACCTAACCAGAGTGACGGGAGCGGCACAATTCAGAAAAAGTGCTCAGCTCGCCGAGAAAATGCGATTTAAGAAATAAAATTAAAAATGCTTATAAAACATAAACCAAACGTTGGAGGTGGTCATTTCTTCATGCGCAGTGATAAACTCGGCACTCTAAAGCACCCGAGAGCGTTTTTTTCGATGCCAACCTAACCAGAGTGACGGGAGCGGCACAATTCAGAAAAAGTGCTCAGCTCGCCGAGAAAATGCGATTTAAGCAATAAAATTAAAAATGCTTATAAAACATAAACCAAACGTTGGAGGTGGTCATTTCTTCATGCGCAGTGATAAACTCGGCACTCTAAAGCACCCGAGAGCGTTTTTTTCGATGCCAACCTAACCAGAGTGACGGGAGCGGCACAATTCAGAAAAAGCGCTCAGCTCGCCGAGAAAATGCGATTTAAGCAATAAAATTAAAAATGCTTATAAAACATAAACCAAACGTTGGAGGTGGTCATTTCTTCATGCGCAGTGATAAACTCGGCACTCTAAAGCACCCAAGAGCGTTTTTTTCGATGCCAACCTAACCAGAGTGACGGGAGCGGCACAATTCAGAAAAAGTGCTCAGCTCGCCGAGAAAATGCGATTTAAGCAATAAAATTAAAAATGCTTATAAAACATAAACCAAACGTTGGAGGTGGTCATTTCTTCATGCGCAGTGATAAACTCGGCACTCTAAAGCACCCGAGAGCGTTTTTTTCGATGCCAACCTAACCAGAGTGACGGGAGCGGCACAATTCAGAAAAAGTGCTCAGCTCGCCGAGAAAATGCGATTTAAGCAATAAAATTAAAAATGCTTATAAAACATAAACCAAACGTTGGAGGTGGTCATTTCTTCATGCGCAGTGATAAACTCGGCACTCTAAAGCACCCGAGAGCGTTTTTTTCGATGCCAACCTAACCAGAGTGACGGGAGCGGCACAATTCAGAAAAAGCGCTCGGCTCGCCGAGAAAATGCGATTTAAGCAATAAAATTAAAAATGCTTATAAAACATAAACCAAACGTTGGAGGTGGTCATTTCTTCATGCGCAGTGATAAACTCGGCACTCTAAAGCACCCGAGAGCGTTTTTTTCGATGCCAACCTAACCAGAGTGACGGGAGCGGCACAATTCAGAAAAAGCGCTCAGCTCGCCGAGAAAATGCGATTTAAGCAATAAAATTAAAAATGCTTATAAAACATAAACCAAACGTTGGAGGTGGTCATTTCTTCATGCGCAGTGATAAATTCGGCACTCTAAAGCACCCGAGAGCGTTTTTTTCGATGCCAACATAACCAGAGTGACGGGAGCGGCACAATTCAGAAAAAGTGCTCAGCTCGCCGAGAAAATGCGATTTAAGCAATAAAATTAAAAATGCTTATAAAACATAAACCAAACGTTGGAGGTGGTCATTTCTTCATGCGCAGTGATAAACTCGGCACTCTAAAGCACCCGAGAGCGTTTTTTTCGATGCCAACCTAACCAGAGTGACGGGAGCGGCACAATTCAGAAAAAGTGCTCAGCTCGCCGAGAAAATGCGATTTAAGCAATAAAATTAAAAATGCTTATAAAACATAAACCAAACATTGGAGTTGGTCATTTCTTCATGCGCAGTGATAAACTCGGCACTCTAAAGCACCCGAGAGCGTTTTTTTCGATGCCAACCTAACCAGAGTGACGGGAGCGGCACAATTCAGAAAAAGTGCTCAGCTCGCCGAGAAAATGCGATTTAAGCAATAAAATTAAAAATGCTTATAAAACATAAACCAAACGTTGGAGGTGGTCATTTCTTCATGCGCAGTGATAAACTCGGCACTCTAAAGCACCCAAGAGCGTTTTTTTCGATGCCAACCTAACCAGAGTGACGGGAGCGGCACAATTCAGAAAAAGCGCTCAGCTCGCCGAGAAAATGCGATTTAAGCAATAAAGTTAAAAATGCTTATAAAACATAAACCAAACGTTGGAGGTGGTCATTTCTTCATGCACAGTGATAAACTCGGCACTCTAAAGCACCCGAGAGCGTTTTTTTCGATGCCAACCTAACCAGAGTGACGGGAGCGGCACAATTCAGAAAAAGTGCTCAGCTCGCCGAGAAAATGCGATTTAAGCAATAAAATTAAAAATGCTTATAAAACATAAACCAAACGTTGTAGATGGTCATTTCTTATTACGCAGTAATAAACTCGGCACTCTAAAGCACCCGAGAGCGTTTTTTTCGATGCCAACCTAACCAGAGTGACGGGAGCGGCACAATTCAGAAAAAGTGCTCAGCTCGCCGAGAAAATGCGATTTAAGCAATAAAATTAAAAATGCTTATAAAACATAAACCAAACGTTGGAGGTGGTCATTTCTTCATGCGCAGTGATAAACTCGGCACTCTAAAGCACCCGAGAACGTTTTTTTCCATGCCAACCTAACCAGAGTGACGGGAGCGGCACAATTCAGAAAAAGTGCTCAGCTCGCCGAGAAAATGCGATTTAAGCAATAAAATTAAAAATGCTTATAAAACATAAACCAAACGTTGGAGGTGGTCATTTCTTCATGCGCAGTGATAAACTCGGCACTCTAAAGCACCCGAGAGCGTTTTTTTCCATGCCAACCTAACCAGAGTGACGGGAGCGGCACAATTCAGAAAAAGTGCTCAGCTCGCCGAGAAAATGCGATTTAAGCAATAAAATTAAAAATGCTTATAAAACATAAACCAAACGTTGTAGATGGTCATTTCTTATTACGCAGTAATAAACTCGGCACTCTAAAGCACCCGAGAGCGTTTTTTTCCATGCCAACCTAACCAGAGTGACGGGAGCGGCACAATTCAGAAAAAGTGCTCAGCTCGCCGAGAAAATGCGATTTAAGCAATAAAATTAAAAATGCTTATAAAACATAAACCAAACGTTGGAGGTGGTCATTTCTTCATGCGCAGTGATAAACTCGGCACTCTAACGCACCCGAGAGCGTTTTATTCGATGCCAACCTAACCAGAGTGACGGGAGCGGCACAATTCAGAAAAAGCGCTCAGCTCGCCGAGAAAATGCGATTTAAGCAATAAAATTAAAAATGCTTATAAAACATAAACCAAACGTTGGAGGTGGTCATTTCTTCATGCGCGGTGATAAACTCGGCACTCTAAAGCACCCGAGAGCGTTTTTTTCCATGCCAACCTAACCAGAGTGACGGGAGCGGCACAATTCAGAAAAAGTGCTCAGCTCGCCGAGAAAATGCGATTTAAGCAATAAAATTAAAAATGCTTATAAAACACAAACCAAACGTTGGAGGTGGTCATTTCTTCATGCGCAGTGATAAACCCGGCACTCTAAAGCACCCGAGAGCGTTTTTTTCGATGCCAACCTAACCAGAGTGACGGGAGCGGCACAATTCAGAAAAAGTGCTCAGCTCGCCGAGAAAATGCGATTTAAGCAATAAAATTAAAAATGCTTATAAAACATAAACCAAACGTTGTAGATGGTCATTTCTTATTACGCAGTAATAAACTCGGCACTCTAAAGCACCCGAGAGCGTTTTTTTCCATGCCAACCTAACCAGAGTGACGGGAGCGGCACAATTCAGAAAAAGTGCTCAGCTCGCCGAGAAAATGCGATTTAAGCAATACAATTAAAAATGCTTATAAAACATAAACCAAACGTTGGAGGTGGTCATTTCTTCATGTGCAGTGATAAACTCGGCACTCTAAAGCACCCGAGAGCGTTTTTTTCCATGCCAACCTAACCAGAGTGACGGGAGCGGCACAATTCAGAAAAAGTGCTCAGCTCGCCGAGAAAATGCGATTTAAGCAATAAAATTAAAAATGCTTATAAAACATAAACCAAACGTTGGAGGTGGTCATTTCTTCATGCACAGTGATAAACTCGGCACTCTAAAGCACCCGAGAGCGTTTTTTTCGATGCCAACCTAACCAGAGTGACGGGAGCGGCACAATTCAGAAAAAGTGCTCAGCTCGCCGAGAAAATGCGATTTAAGCAATAAAATTAAAAATGCTTATAAAACATAAACCAAACGTTGGAGGTGGTCATTTCTTCATGCGCAGTGATAAACTCGGCACTCTAAAGCACCCGAGAGCGTTTTTTTCGATGCCAACCTAACCAGAGTGACGGGAGCGGCACAATTCAGAAAAAGTGCTCAGCTCGCCGAGAAAATGCGATTTAAGCAATAAAATTAAAAATGCCTATAAAACATAAACCAAACGTTGGAGGTGGTCATTTCTTCATGCGCAGTGATAAACTCGGCACTCTAAAGCACCCGAGAGCGTTTTATTCCATGCCAACCTAACCAGAGTGACGGGAGCGGCACAATTCAGAAAAAGTGCTCAGCTCGCCGAGAAAATGCGATTTAAGCAATAAAATTAAAAATGCTTATAAAACATAAACCAAACGTTGGAGGTGGTCATTTCTTCATGCGCAGTGATAAACTCGGCACTCTAAAGCACCCGAGAGCGTTTTTTTCGATGCCAACCTAACCAGAGTGACGGGAGCGGCACAATTCAGAAAAAGCGCTCAGCTCGCCGAGAAAATGCGATTTAAGCAATAAAATTAAAAATGCTTATAAAACATAAACCAAACGTTGGAGGTGGTCATTTCTTCATGCGCGGTGATAAACTCGGCACTCTAAAGCACCCGAGAGCGTTTTTTTCGATGCCAACCTAACCAGAGTGACGGGAGCGGCACAATTCAGAAAAAGTGCTCAGCTCGCCGAGAAAATGCGATTTAAGCAATAAAATTAAAAATGCTTGTAAAACATAAACCAAACGTTGGAGTTGGTCATTTCTTCATGCGCAGTGATAAACTCGGCACTCTAAAGCACCCGAGAGCGTTTTTTTCGATCCCAACCTAACCAGAGTGACGGGAGCGGCACAATTCAGAAAAAGTGCTCAGCTCGCCGAGAAAATGCGATTTAATTAATAAAATTAAAAATGCTTATAAAACATAAACCAAACGTTGGAGGTGGTCATTTCTTCATGCGCAGTGATAAACTCGGCACTCTAAAGCACCCGAGAGCGTTTTTTTCGATGCCAACCTAACCAGAGTGACGGGAGCGGCACAATTCAGAAAAAGTGCTCAGCTCGCCGAGAAAATGCGATTTAAGCAATAAAATTAAAAATGCTTATAAAACATAAACCAAACGTTGGAGGTGGTCATTTCTTCATGCGCAGTGATAAACTCGGCACTCTAAAGCACCCGAGAGCGTTTTTTTCGATGCCAACCTAACCAGAGTGACGGGAGCGGCACAATTCAGAAAAAGTGCTCAGCTCGCCGAGAAAATGCGATTTAAGCAGTAAAATTTAAAATGCTTATAAAACATAAACCAAACGTTGTAGATGGTCATTTCTTATTACGCAGTAATAAACTCGGCACTCTAAAGTACCCGAGAGCGTTTTTTTCCATGCCAACCTAACCAGAGTGACGGGAGCGGCACAATTCAGAAAAAGTGCTCAGCTCGCCGAGAAAATGCGATTTAAGCAATAAAATTAAAAATGCTTATAAAACATAAACCAAACGTTGGAGGTGGTCATTTCTTCATGCGCAGTGATAAACTCGGCACTCTAAAGCACCCGAGAGCGTTTTTTTCCATGCCAACCTAACCAGAGTGACGGGAGCGGCACAATTCAGAAAAAGTGCTCAGCTCGCCGAGAAAATGCGATTTAAGAAATAAAATTAAAAATGCTTATAAAACATAAACCAAACGTTGGAGGTGGTCATTTCTTCATGCGCAGTGATAAACTCGGCACTCTAAAGCACCCGAGAGCGTTTTTTTCGATGCCAACCTAACCAGAGTGACGGGAGCGGCACAATTCAGAAAAAGTGCTCAGCTCGCCGAGAAAATGCGATTTAAGCAATAAAATTAAAAATGCTTATAAAACATAAACCAAACGTTGGAGGTGGTCATTTCTTCATGCGCAGTGATAAACTCGGCACTCTAAAGCACCCGAGAGCGTTTTATTTGATGCCAACCTAACCAGGGTGACGGGAGCGGCACAATTCAGAAAAAGTGCTCAGCTCGCCGAGAAAATGCGATTTAAGCAATAAAATTAAAAATGCTTATAAAACATAAACCAAACGTTGGAGGTGGTCATTTCTTCATGCGCAGTGATAAACTCGGCACTCTAAAGCACCCAAGAGCGTTTTTTTCGATGCCAACCTAACCAGAGTGACGGGAGCGGCACAATTCAGAAAAAGCGCTCAGCTCGCCGAGAAAATGCGATTTAAGCAATAAAATTAAAAATGCTTATAAAACATAAACCAAACGTTGGAGGTGGTCATTTCTTCATGCGCGGTGATAAACTCGGCACTCTAAAGCACCCGAGAGCGTTTTTTTCGATGCCAACCTAACCAGAGTGACGGGAGCGGCACAATTCAGAAAAAGTGCTCAGCTCGCCGAGAAAATGCGATTTAAGCAATAAAATTAAAAATGCTTATAAAACATAAACCAAACGTTGGAGGTGGTCATTTCTTCATGCGCAGTGATAAACTCGGCACTCTAAAGCACCCGAGAGCGTTTTTTTCGATGCCAACCTAACCAGAGTGACGGGAGCGGCACAATTCAGAAAAAGTGCTCAGCTCGCCGAGAAAATGCGATTTAAGCAATAAAATTAAAAATGCTTATAAAACATAAACCAAACGTTGGAGGTGGTCATTTCTTCATGCGCAGTGATAAACTCGGCACTCTAAAGCACCCGAGAGCGTTTTTTTCGATGCCAACCTAACCAGAGTGACGGGAGCGGCACAATTCAGAAAAAGCGCTCAGCTCGCCGAGAAAATGCGATTTAAGCAATAAAATTAAAAATGCTTATAAAACATAAACCAAACGTTGGAGGTTGTCATTTCTTCATGCGCAGTGATAAACTCGGCACTCTAAAGCACCCGAGAGCGTTTTTTTCCATGCCAACCTAACCAGAGTGACGGGAGCGGCACAATTCGGAAAAAGTGCTCAGCTCGCCGAGAAAATGCGATTTAAGCAATAAAATTAAAAATGCTTATAAAACATAAACCAAACGTTGGAGGTGGTCATTTCTTCATGCGCAGTGATAAACTCGGCACTCTAAAGCACCCGAGAGCGTTTTTTTCCATGCCAACCTAACCAGAGTGACGGGAGCGGCACAATTCAGAAAAAGTGCTCAGCTCGCCGAGAAAATGCGATTTAAGCAATAAAATTAAAAATGCTTATAAAACATAAACCAAACGTTGGAGGTGGCCATTTCTTCATGCGCAGTGATAAACTCGGCACTCTAAAGCACCCGAGAGCGTTTTTTTCCATGCCAACCTAACCAGAGTGACGGGAGCGGCACAATTCAGAAAAAGTGCTCAGCTCGCCGAGAAAATGCGATTTAAGCAACTAAATTAAAAATGCTTATAAAACATAAACCAAACGTTGGAGGTGGCCATTTCTTCATGCGCAGTGATAAACTCGGCACTCTAAAGCACCCGAGAGCGTTTTTTTCCATGCCAACCTAACCAGAGTGACGGGAGCGGCACAATTCAGAAAAAGTGCTCAGCTCGCCGAGAAAATGCGATTTAAGCAATAAAATTAAAAATGCTTATAAAACATAAACCAAACGTTGGAGGTGGTCATTTCTTCATGCGCAGTGATAAACTCGGCACTCTAAAGCACCCGAGAGCGTTTTTTTCCATGCCAACCTAACCAGAGTGACAGGAGCGGCACAATTCAGAAAAAGTGCTCAGCTCGCCGAGAAAATGCGATTTAAGCAATAAAATTAAAAATGCTTATAAAACATAAACCAAACGTTGGAGGTGGTCTTTTCTTCATGCGCAGTGATAAACTCGGCACTCTAAAGCACCCGAGAGCGTTTTTTTCCATGCCAACCTAAACAGAGTGACGGGAGCGGCACAATTCAGAAAAAGTGCTCAGCTCGCCGAGAAAATGCGATTTAAGCAATAAAATTAAAAATGCTTATAAAACATAAACCAAACGTTGTAGATGGTCATTTCTTATTACGCAGTAATAAACTCGGCACTCTAAAGCACCCGAGAGCGTTTTTTTCCATGCCAACCTAACCAGAGTGACGGGAGCGGCACAATTCAGAAAAAGTGCTCAGCTCGCCGAGAAAATGCGATTTAAGCAATAAAATTAAAAATGCTTATAAAACATAAACCAAACGTTGGAGGTGGTCATTTCTTCATGCGCAGTGATAAACTCGGCACTCTAAAGCACCCGAGAGCGTTTTTTTCGATGCCAACCTAACCAGAGTGACGGGAGCGGCACAATTCAGAAAAAGTGCTCAGCTCGTCGAGAAAATGCGATTTAAGCAATAAAATTAAAAATGCTTATAAAACATAAACCAAACGTTGGAGGTGGCCATTTCTTCATGCGCAGTGATAAACTCGGCACTCTAAAGCACCCGAGAGCGTTTTTTTCCATGCCAACCTAACCAGAGTGACGGGAGCGGCACAATTCAGAAAAAGTGCTCAGCTCGCCGAGAAAATGCGATTTAAGCAATAAAATTAAAAATGCTTATAAAACATAAACCAAACGTTGGAGGTGGTCATTTCTTCATGCGCAGTGATAAACTCGGCACTCTAAAGCACCCGAGAGCGTTTTTTTCCATGCCAACCTAACCAGAGTGACGGGAGCGGCACAATTCAGAAAAAGTGCTCAGCTCGCCGAGAAAATGCGATTTAAGCAATAAAATTAAAAATGCTTATAAAACATAAACCAAACGTTGGAGGTGGCCATTTCTTCATGCGCAGTGATAAACTCGGCACTCTAAAGCACCCGAGAGCGTTTTTTTGCATGCCAACCTAACCAGAGTGACGGGAGCGGCACAATTCAGAAAAAGTGCTCAGCTCGCCGAGAAAATGCGATTTAAGCAATAAAATTAAAAATGCTTATAAAACATAAACCAAACGTTGGAGGTGGCCATTTCTTCATGCGCAGTGATAAACTCGGCACTCTAAAGCACCCGAGAGCGTTTTTTTCCATGCCAACCTAACCAGAGTGACGGGAGCGGCACAATTCAGAAAAAGTGCTCAGCTCGCCGAGAAAATGCGATTTAAGCAATAAAATTAAAAATGCTTATAAAACATAAACCAAACGTTGGAGGTGGTCATTTCTTCATGCGCAGTGATAAACTCGGCACTCTAAAGCACCCGAGAGCGTTTTTTTCCATGCCAACCTAACCAGAGTGACAGGAGCGGCACAATTCAGAAAAAGTGCTCAGCTCGCCGAGAAAATGCGATTTAAGCAATAAACTTAAAAATGCTTATAAAACATAAACCAAACGTTGGAGGTGGTCTTTTCTTCATGCGCAGTGATAAACTCGGCACTCTAAAGCACCCGAGAGCGTTTTTTTCCATGCCAACCTAAACAGAGTGACGGGAGCGGCACTATTCAGAAAAAGTGCTCAGCTCGCCGAGAAAATGCGATTTAAGCAATAAAATTAAAAATGCTTATAAAACATAAACCAAACGTTGGAGGTGGCCATTTCTTCATGCGCAGTGATAAACTCGGCACTCTAAAGCACCCGAGAGCGTTTTTTTCCATGCCAACCTAACCAGAGTGACGGGAGCGGCACAATTCAGAAAAAGTGCTCAGCTCGCCGAGAAAATGCGATTCAAGCAATAAAATTAAAAATGCTTATAAAACATAAACCAAACGTTGGAGGTGGCCATTTCTTCATGCGCAGTGATAAACTCGGCACTCTAAAGCACCCGAGAGCGTTTTTTTCCATGCCAACCTAACCAGAGTGACGGGAGCGGCACAATTCAGAAAAAGTGCTCAGCTCGCCGAGAAAATGCGATTTAAGCAATAAAATTAAAAATGCTTATAAAACATAAACCAAACGTTGTAGATGGTCATTTCTTATTACGCAGTAATAAACTCGGCACTCTAAAGCACCCGAGAGCGTTTTTTTCCATGCCAACCTAACCAGAGTGACGGGAGCGGCACAATTCAGAAAAAGTGCTCAGCTCGCCGAGAAAATGCGATTTAAGCAATAAAATTAAAAATGCTTATAAAACATAAACCAAACGTTGGAGGTGGTAATTTCTTCATGCGCAGTGATAAACTCGGCACTCTAAAGCACCCGAGAGCGTTTTATTCGATGCCAACCTAACCAGAGTGACGGGAGCGGCACAATTCAGAAAAAGCGCTCAGCTCGCCGAGAAAATGCGATTTAAGCAATAAAATTAAAAATGCTTATAAAACATAAACCAAACGTTGGAGGTGGTCATTTCTTCATGCGCAGTGATAAACTCGGCACTCTAAAGCACCCGAGAGCGTTTTTTTCGATGCCAACCTAACCAGAGTGACGGGAGCGGCACAATTCAGAAAAAGTGCTCAGCTCGCCGAGAAAATGCGATTTAAGCAATAAAATTAAAAATGCTTATAAAACATAAACCAAACGTTGTAGATGGTCATTTCTTATTACGCAGTAATAAACTCGGCACTCTAAAGCACCCGAGAGCGTTTTTTTCCATGCCAACCTAACCAGAGTGACGGGAGCGGCACAATTCAGAAAAAGTGCTCAGCTCGCCGAGAAAATGCGATTTAAGCAATAAAATTAAAAATGCTTATAAAACATAAACCAAACGTTGGAGGTGGCCATTTCTTCATGCGCAGTGATAAACTCGGCACTCTAAAGCACCCGAGAGCGTTTTTTTCCATGCCAACCTAACCAGAGTGACGGGAGCGGCACAATTCAGAAAAATAGCTCAGCTCGCCGAGAAAATGCGATTTAAGCAATAAAATTAAAAATGCTTATAAAACATAAACCAAACGTTGGAGGTGGCCATTTCTTCATGCGCAGTGATAAACTCGGCACTCTAAAGCACCCGAGAGCGTTTTTTTCCATGCCAACCTAACCAGAGTGACGGGAGCGGCACAATTCAGAAAAAGTGCTCAGCTCGCCGAGAAAATGCGATTTAAGCAATAAAATTAAAAATGCTTATAAAACATAAACCAAACGTTGGAGGTGGTCATTTCTTCATGCGCAGTGATAAACTCGGCACTCTAAAGCACCCGAGAGCGTTTTTTTCCATGCCAACCTAACCAGAGTGACGGGAGCGGCACAATTCAGAAAAAGTGCTCAGCTCGCCGAGAAAATGCGATTTAAGCAATAAAATTAAAAATGCTTATAAAACATAAACCAAACGTTGGAGGTGGTCATTTCTTCATGCGCAGTGATAAACTCGGCACTCTAAAGCACCCGAGAGCGTTTTTTTCCATGCCAACCTAACCAGAGTGACGGGAGCGGCACAATTCAGAAAAAGTGCTCAGCTCGCCGAGAAAATGCGATTTAAGCAATAAAATTAAAAATGCTTATAAAACATAAACCAAACGTTGGAGGTGGTCATTTCTTCATGCGCAGTGATAAACTCGGCACTCTAAAGCACCCGAGAGCGTTTTTTTCGATGCCAACCTAACCAGAGTGACGGGAGCGGCACAATTCAGAAAAAGCGCTCAGCTAGCCGAGAAAATGCGATTTAAGCAATAAAATTAAAAATGCTTATAAAACATAAACCAAACGTTGGAGGTGGTCATTTCTTCATGCGCAGTGATAAACTCAGCACTCTAAAGCACCCGAGAGCGTTTTTTTCGATGCCAACCTAACCAGAGTGACGGGAGCGGCACAATTCAGAAAAAGCGCTCAGCTCGCCGAGAAAATGCGATTTAAGCAATAAAATTAAAAATGCTTATAAAACATAAACCAAACGTTGGAGGTGGTCATTTCTTCATGCGCAGTGATAAACTCGGCACTCTAAAGCACCCGAGAGCGTTTTTTTCGATGCCAACCTAACCAGAGTGACGGGAGCGGCACAATTCAGAAAAAGTGCTCAGCTCGCCGAGAAAATGCGATTTAAGCAATAAAATTAAAAATGCTTATAAAACATAAACCAAACGTTGGAGGTGGTCATTTCTTCATGCGCAGTAATAAACTCGGCACTCTAAAGCACCCGAGAGCGTTTTTTTTCCATGCCAACCTAACCAGAGTGACGGGAGCGGCACAATTCAGAAAAAGTGCTCAGCTCGCCGAGAAAATGCGATTTAAGCAATAAAATTAAAAATGCTTATAAAACATAAACCAAACGTTGGAGGTGGCCATTTCTTCATGCGCAGTGATAAACTCGGCACTCTAAAGCACCCGAGAGCGTTTTTTTCGATGCCAACCTAACCAGAGTGACGGGAGCGGCACAATTCAGAAAAAGTGCTCAGCTCGCCGAGAAAATGCGATTTAAGCAATAAAATTAAAAATGCTTATAAAACATAAACCAAACGTTGGAGGTGGTCATTTCTTCATGCGCAGTGATAGACTCGGCACTCTAAAGCACCCGAGAGCGTTTTTTTCCATGCCAACCTAACCAGAGTGACGGGAGCGGCACAATTCAGAAAAAGTGCTCAGCTCGCCGAGAAAATGCGATTTAAGCAATAAAATTAAAAATGCTTATAAAACATAAACCAAACGTTGGAGGTGGTCATTTCTTCATGCGCAGTGATAAACTCGGCACTCTAAAGCACCCGAGAGCGTTTTTTTCCATGCCAACCTAACCAGAGTGACGGGAGCGGCACAATTCAGAAAAAGTGCTCAGCTCGCCGAGAAAATGCGATTTAAGCAATAAAATTAAAAATGCTTATAAAACATAAACCAAACGTTGGAGGTGGTCATTTCTTCATGCGCAGTGATAAACTCGGCACTCTAAAGCACCCGAGAGCGTTTTTTTTCGATGCCAACCTAACCAGAGTGACGGGAGCGGCACAATTCAGAAAAAGCGCTCAGCTCGCCGAGAAAATGCGATTTAAGCAATAAAATTAAAAATGCTTATAAAACATAAACCAAACGTTGGAGGTGGTCATTTCTTCATGCGCAGTGATAAACTCGGCACTCTAAAGCACCCGAGAGCGTTTTTTTCGATGTCAACCTAACCAGAGTGACGGGAGCGGCACAATTCAGAAAAAGCGCTCAGCTCGCCGAGAAAATGCGATTTAAGCAATAAAATTAAAAATGCTTATAAAACATAAACCAAACGTTGGGAGGTGGTCATTTCTTCATGCGCAGTGATAAACTCGGCACTCTAAAGCACCCGAGAACGTTTTTTTCGATGCCAACCTAACCAGAGTGACGGGAGCGGCACAATTCAGAAAAAGTGCTCAGCTCGCCGAGAAAATGCGATTTAAGCAATAAAATTAAAAATGCTTATAAAACATAAACCAAACGTTGGAGGTGGTCATTTCTTCATGCGCAGTGATAAACTCGGCACTATAAAGCACCCGAGAGCGTTTTTTTCGATGCCAACCTAACCAGAGTGACGGGAGCGGCACAATTCAGAAAAAGCGCTCAGCTCGCCGAGAAAATGCGATTTAAGCAATAAAATTAAAAATGCTTATAAAACATAAACCAAACGTTGTAGATGGTCATTTCTTATTACGCAGTAATAAACTCGGCACTCTAAAGCACCCGAGAGCGTTTTTTTCCATGCCAACCTAACCAGAGTGACGGGAGCGGCACAATTCAGAAAAAGTGCTCAGCTCGCCGAGAAAATGCGATTTAAGCAATAAAATTAAAAATGCTTATAAAACATAAACCAAACGTTGTAGATGGTCATTTCTTATTACGCAGTAATAAACTCGGCACTCTAAAGCACCCGAGAGCGTTTTTTTCCATGCCAACCTAACCAGAGTGACGGGAGCGGCACAATTCAGAAAAAGTGCTCAGCTCGCCGAGAAAATGCGATTTAAGCAATAAAATTAAAAATGCTTATAAAACATAAACCAAACGTTGGAGGTGGTAATTTCTTCATGCGCAGTGATAAACTCGGCACTCTAAAGCACCCGAGAGCGTTTTATTCGATGCCAACCTAACCAGAGTGACGGGAGCGGCACAATTCAGAAAAAGCGCTCAGCTAGCCGAGAAAATGCGATTTAAGCAATAAAATTAAAAATGCTTATAAAACATAAACCAAACGTTGGAGGTGGTCATTTCTTCATGCGCAGTGATAAACTCGGCACTCTAAAGCACCCGAGAGCGTTTTTTTCGATGCCAACCTAACCAGAGTGACGGGAGCGGCACAATTCAGAAAAAGTGCTCAGCTCGCCGAGAAAATGCGATTTAAGCAATAAAATTAAAAATGCTTATAAAACATAAACCAAACGTTGTAGATGGTCATTTCTTATTACGCAGTAATAAACTCGGCACTCTAAAGCACCCGAGAGCGTTTTTTTCCATGCCAACCTAACCAGAGTGACGGGAGCGGCACAATTCAGAAAAAGTGCTCAGCTCGCCGAGAAAATGCGATTTAAGCAATAAAATTAAAAATGCTTATAAAACATAAACCAAACGTTGGAGGTGGCCATTTCTTCATGCGCAGTGATAAACTCGGCACTCTAAAGCACCCGAGAGCGTTTTTTTCCATGCCAACCTAACCAGAGTGACGGGAGCGGCACAATTCAGAAAAATAGCTCAGCTCGCCGAGAAAATGCGATTTAAGCAATAAAATTAAAAATGCTTATAAAACATAAACCAAACGTTGGAGGTGGCCATTTCTTCATGCGCAGTGATAAACTCGGCACTCTAAAGCACCCGAGAGCGTTTTTTTCCATGCCAACCTAACCAGAGTGACGGGAGCGGCACAATTCAGAAAAAGTGCTCAGCTCGCCGAGAAAATGCGATTTAAGCAATAAAATTAAAAATGCTTATAAAACATAAACCAAACGTTGGAGGTGGTCATTTCTTCATGCGCAGTGATAAACTCGGCACTCTAAAGCACCCGAGAGCGTTTTTTTCCATGCCAACCTAACCAGAGTGACGGGAGCGGCACAATTCAGAAAAAGTGCTCAGCTCGCCGAGAAAATGCGATTTAAGCAATAAAATTAAAAATGCTTATAAAACATAAACCAAACGTTGGAGGTGGCCATTTCTTCATGCGCAGTGATAAACTCGGCACTCTAAAGCACCCGAGAGCGTTTTTTTCGATGCCAACCTAACCAGAGTGACGGGAGCGGCACAATTCAGAAAAAGTGCTCAGCTCGCCGAGAAAATGCGATTTAAGCAATAAAATTAAAAATGCTTATAAAACATAAACCAAACGTTGGAGGTGGTCATTTCTTCATGCGCAGTGATAGACTCGGCACTCTAAAGCACCCGAGAGCGTTTTTTTCCATGCCAACCTAACCAGAGTGACGGGAGCGGCACAATTCAGAAAAAGTGCTCAGCTCGCCGAGAAAATGCGATTTAAGCAATAAAATTAAAAATGCTTATAAAACATAAACCAAACGTTGGAGGTGGTCATTTCTTCATGCGCAGTGATAAACTCGGCACTCTAAAGCACCCGAGAGCGTTTTTTTCCATGCCAACCTAACCAGAGTGACGGGAGCGGCACAATTCAGAAAAAGTGCTCAGCTCGCCGAGAAAATGCGATTTAAGCAATAAAATTAAAAATGCTTATAAAACATAAACCAAACGTTGGAGGTGGTCATTTCTTCATGCGCAGTGATAAACTCGGCACTCTAAAGCACCCGAGAGCGTTTTTTTTCGATGCCAACCTAACCAGAGTGACGGGAGCGGCACAATTCAGAAAAAGCGCTCAGCTCGCCGAGAAAATGCGATTTAAGCAATAAAATTAAAAATGCTTATAAAACATAAACCAAACGTTGGAGGTGGTCATTTCTTCATGCGCAGTGATAAACTCGGCACTCTAAAGCACCCGAGAGCGTTTTTTTCGATGTCAACCTAACCAGAGTGACGGGAGCGGCACAATTCAGAAAAAGCGCTCAGCTCGCCGAGAAAATGCGATTTAAGCAATAAAATTAAAAATGCTTATAAAACATAAACCAAACGTTGGGAGGTGGTCATTTCTTCATGCGCAGTGATAAACTCGGCACTCTAAAGCACCCGAGAGCGTTTTTTTCGATGCCAACCTAACCAGAGTGACGGGAGCGGCACAATTCAGAAAAAGTGCTCAGCTCGCCGAGAAAATGCGATTTAAGCAATAAAATTAAAAATGCTTATAAAACATAAACCAAACGTTGGAGGTGGTCATTTCTTCATGCGCAGTGATAAACTCGGCACTATAAAGCACCCGAGAGCGTTTTTTTCGATGCCAACCTAACCAGAGTGACGGGAGCGGCACAATTCAGAAAAAGCGCTCAGCTCGCCGAGAAAATGCGATTTAAGCAATAAAATTAAAAATGCTTATAAAACATAAACCAAACGTTGTAGATGGTCATTTCTTATTACGCAGTAATAAACTCGGCACTCTAAAGCACCCGAGAGCGTTTTTTTCCATGCCAACCTAACCAGAGTGACGGGAGCGGCACAATTCAGAAAAAGTGCTCAGCTCGCCGAGAAAATGCGATTTAAGCAATAAAATTAAAAATGCTTATAAAACATAAACCAAACGTTGTAGATGGTCATTTCTTATTACGCAGTAATAAACTCGGCACTCTAAAGCACCCGAGAGCGTTTTTTTCCATGCCAACCTAACCAGAGTGACGGGAGCGGCACAATTCAGAAAAAGTGCTCAGCTCGCCGAGAAAATGCGATTTAAGCAATAAAATTAAAAATGCTTATAAAACATAAACCAAACGTTGGAGGTGGTAATTTCTTCATGCGCAGTGATAAACTCGGCACTCTAAAGCACCCGAGAGCGTTTTATTCGATGCCAACCTAACCAGAGTGACGGGAGCGGCACAATTCAGAAAAAGCGCTCAGCTCGCCGAGAAAATGCGATTTAAGCAATAAAATTAAAAATGCTTATAAAACATAAACCAAACGTTGGAGGTGGTCATTTCTTCATGCGCAGTGATAAACTCGGCACTCTAAAGCACCCGAGAGCGTTTTTTTCGATGCCAACCTAACCAGAGTGACGGGAGCGGCACAATTCAGAAAAAGTGCTCAGCTCGCCGAGAAAATGCGATTTAAGCAATAAAATTAAAAATGCTTATAAAACATAAACCAAACGTTGGAGGTGGTCATTTCTTCATGCACAGTGATAAACTCGGCACTCTAAAGCACCCGAGAGCGTTTTTTTCCATGCCAACCTAACCAGAGTGACGGGAGCGGCACAATTCAGAAAAAGTGCTCAGCTCGCCGAGAAAATGCGATTTAAGCAATAAAATTAAAAATGCTTATAAAACATAAACCAAACGTTGGAGGTGGCCATTTCTTCATGCGCAGTGATAAACTCGGCACTCTAAAGCACCCGAGAGCGTTTTTTTCCATGCCAACCTAACCAGAGTGACGGGAGCGGCACAATTCAGAAAAAGTGCTCAGCTCGCCGAGAAAATGCGATTTAAGCAATAAAATTAAAAATGCTTATAAAACATAAACCAAACGTTGGAGGTGGTCATTTCTTCATGCGCAGTGATAAACTCGGCACTCTAAAGCACCCGAGAGCGTTTTTTTCCATGCCAACCTAACCAGAGTGACGGGAGCGGCACAATTCAGAAAAAGTGCTCAGCTCGCCGAGAAAATGCGATTTAAGCAATAAAATTAAAAATGCTTATAAAACATAAACCAAACGTTGGAGGTGGTCATTTCTTCATGCGCAGTGATAAACTCGGCACTCTAAAGCACCCGAGAGCGTTTTTTTCCATGCCAACCTAACCAGAGTGACGGGAGCGGCACAATTCAGAAAAAGTGCTCAGCTCGCCGAGAAAATGCGATTTAAGCAATAAAATTAAAAATGCTTATAAAACATAAACCAAACGTTGGAGGTGGTCATTTCTTCATGCGCAGTGATAAACTCGGCACTCTAAAGCACCCGAGAGCGTTTTTTTCGATGCCAACCTAACCAGAGTGACGGGAGCGGCACAATTCAGAAAAAGCGCTCAGCTAGCCGAGAAAATGCGATTTAAGCAATAAAATTAAAAATGCTTATAAAACATAAACCAAACGTTGGAGGTGGTCATTTCTTCATGCGCAGTGATAAACTCAGCACTCTAAAGCACCCGAGAGCGTTTTTTTCGATGCCAACCTAACCAGAGTGACGGGAGCGGCACAATTCAGAAAAAGCGCTCAGCTCGCCGAGAAAATGCGATTTAAGCAATAAAATTAAAAATGCTTATAAAACATAAACCAAACGTTGGAGGTGGTCATTTCTTCATGCGCAGTGATAAACTCGGCACTCTAAAGCACCCGAGAGCGTTTTTTTCGATGCCAACCTAACCAGAGTGACGGGAGCGGCACAATTCAGAAAAAGTGCTCAGCTCGCCGAGAAAATGCGATTTAAGCAATAAAATTAAAAATGCTTATAAAACATAAACCAAACGTTGGAGGTGGTCATTTCTTCATGCGCAGTAATAAACTCGGCACTCTAAAGCACCCGAGAGCGTTTTTTTTCCATGCCAACCTAACCAGAGTGACGGGAGCGGCACAATTCAGAAAAAGTGCTCAGCTCGCCGAGAAAATGCGATTTAAGCAATAAAATTAAAAATGCTTATAAAACATAAACCAAACGTTGGAGGTGGCCATTTCTTCATGCGCAGTGATAAACTCGGCACTCTAAAGCACCCGAGAGCGTTTTTTTCGATGCCAACCTAACCAGAGTGACGGGAGCGGCACAATTCAGAAAAAGTGCTCAGCTCGCCGAGAAAATGCGATTTAAGCAATAAAATTAAAAATGCTTATAAAACATAAACCAAACGTTGGAGGTGGTCATTTCTTCATGCGCAGTGATAGACTCGGCACTCTAAAGCACCCGAGAGCGTTTTTTTCCATGCCAACCTAACCAGAGTGACGGGAGCGGCACAATTCAGAAAAAGTGCTCAGCTCGCCGAGAAAATGCGATTTAAGCAATAAAATTAAAAATGCTTATAAAACATAAACCAAACGTTGGAGGTGGTCATTTCTTCATGCGCAGTGATAAACTCGGCACTCTAAAGCACCCGAGAGCGTTTTTTTCCATGCCAACCTAACCAGAGTGACGGGAGCGGCACAATTCAGAAAAAGTGCTCAGCTCGCCGAGAAAATGCGATTTAAGCAATAAAATTAAAAATGCTTATAAAACATAAACCAAACGTTGGAGGTGGTCATTTCTTCATGCGCAGTGATAAACTCGGCACTCTAAAGCACCCGAGAGCGTTTTTTTTCGATGCCAACCTAACCAGAGTGACGGGAGCGGCACAATTCAGAAAAAGCGCTCAGCTCGCCGAGAAAATGCGATTTAAGCAATAAAATTAAAAATGCTTATAAAACATAAACCAAACGTTGGAGGTGGTCATTTCTTCATGCGCAGTGATAAACTCGGCACTCTAAAGCACCCGAGAGCGTTTTTTTCCATGCCAACCTAACCAGAGTGACGGGAGCGGCACAATTCAGAAAAAGTGCTCAGCTCGCCGAGAAAATGCGATTTAAGCAATAAAATTAAAAATGCTTATAAAACATAAACCAAACGTTGGAGGTGGTCATTTCTTCATGCGCAGTGATAAACTCGGCACTCTAAAGCACCCGAGAGCGTTTTTTTTCGATGCCAACCTAACCAGAGTGACGGGAGCGGCACAATTCAGAAAAAGCGCTCAGCTCGCCGAGAAAATGCGATTTAAGCAATAAAATTAAAAATGCTTATAAAACATAAACCAAACGTTGGAGGTGGTCATTTCTTCATGCGCAGTGATAAACTCGGCACTCTAAAGCACCCGAGAGCGTTTTTTTCGATGTCAACCTAACCAGAGTGACGGGAGCGGCACAATTCAGAAAAAGCGCTCAGCTCGCCGAGAAAATGCGATTTAAGCAATAAAATTAAAAATGCTTATAAAACATAAACCAAACGTTGGGAGGTGGTCATTTCTTCATGCGCAGTGATAAACTCGGCACTCTAAAGCACCCGAGAGCGTTTTTTTCGATGCCAACCTAACCAGAGTGACGGGAGCGGCACAATTCAGAAAAAGTGCTCAGCTCGCCGAGAAAATGCGATTTAAGCAATAAAATTAAAAATGCTTATAAAACATAAACCAAACGTTGGAGGTGGTCATTTCTTCATGCGCAGTGATAAACTCGGCACTATAAAGCACCCGAGAGCGTTTTTTTCGATGCCAACCTAACCAGAGTGACGGGAGCGGCACAATTCAGAAAAAGCGCTCAGCTCGCCGAGAAAATGCGATTTAAGCAATAAAATTTAAAATGCTTATAAAACATAAACCAAACGTTGTAGATGGTCATTTCTTATTACGCAGTAATAAACTCGGCACTCTAAAGCACCCGAGAGCGTTTTTTTCCATGCCAACCTAACCAGAGTGACGGGAGCGGCACAATTCAGAAAAAGTGCTCAGCTCGCCGAGAAAATGCGATTTAAGCAATAAAATTAAAAATGCTTATAAAACATAAACCAAACGTTATAGATGGTAATTTCTTATTACGCAGTAATAAACTCGGCACTCTAAAGCACCCGAGAGCGTTTTTTTCCATGCCAACCTAACCAGAGTGACGGGAGCGGCACAATTCAGAAAAAGTGCTCAGCTCGCCGAGAAAATGCGATTTAAGCAATAAAATTAAAAATGCTTATAAAACATAAACCAAACGTTGGAGGTGGTCATTTCTTCATGCGCAGTGATAAACTCGGCACTCTAAAGCACCCGAGAGCGTTTTTTTCGATGCCAACCTAACCAGAGTGACGGGAGCGGGACAATTCAGAAAAAGTGCTCAGCTCGCCGAGAAAATGCGATTTAAGCAATAAAATTAAAAATGCTTATAAAACATAAACCAAACGTTGGAGGTGGTCATTTCTTCATGCGCAGTGATAAACTCGGCACTCTAAAGCACCCGAGAGCGTTTTTTTCGATGCCAACCTAACCAGAGTGACGGGAGCGGCACAATTCAGAAAAAGCGCTCAGCTCGCCGAGAAAATGCGATTTAAGCAATAAAATTAAAAATGCTTATAAAACATAAACCAAACGTTGGAGGTTGTCATTTCTTCATGCGCAGTGATAAACTCGGCACTCTAAAGCACCCGAGAGCGTTTTTTTCCATGCCAACCTAACCAGAGTGACGGGAGCGGCACAATTCAGAAAAAGTGCTCAGCTCGCCGAGAAAATGCGATTTAAGCAATAAAATTAAAAATGCTTATAAAACATAAACCAAACGTTGGAGGTGGTCATTTCTTCATGCGCAGTGATAAACTCGGCACTCTAAAGCACCCGAGAGCGTTTTTTTCCATGCCAACCTAACCAGAGTGACGGGAGCGGCACAATTCAGAAAAAGTGCTCAGCTCGCCGAGAAAATGCGATTTAAGCAATAAAATTAAAAATGCTTATAAAACATAAACCAAACGTTGGAGGTGGCCATTTCTTCATGCGCAGTGATAAACTCGGCACTCTAAAGCACCCGAGAGTGTTTTTTTCCATGCCAACCTAACCAGAGTGACGGGAGCGGCACAATTCAGAAAAAGTGCTCAGCTCGCCGAGAAAATGCGATTTAAGCAACTAAATTAAAAATGCTTATAAAACATAAACCAAACGTTGGAGGTGGCCATTTCTTCATGCGCAGTGATAAACTCGGCACTCTAAAGCACCCGAGAGCGTTTTTTTCCATGCCAACCTAACCAGAGTGACGGGAGCGGCACAATTCAGAAAAAGTGCTCAGCTCGCCGAGAAAATGCGATTTAAGCAATAAAATTAAAAATGCTTATAAAACATAAACCAAACGTTGGAGGTGGTCATTTCTTCATGCGCAGTGATAAACTCGGCACTCTAAAGCACCCGAGAGCGTTTTTTTCCATGCCAACCTAACCAGAGTGACAGGAGCGGCACAATTCAGAAAAAGTGCTCAGCTCGCCGAGAAAATGCGATTTAAGCAATAAAATTAAAAATGCTTATAAAACATAAACCAAACGTTGGAGGTGGTCTTTTCTTCATGCGCAGTGATAAACTCGGCACTCTAAAGCACCCGAGAGCGTTTTTTTCCATGCCAACCTAAACAGAGTGACGGGAGCGGCACAATTCAGAAAAAGTGCTCAGCTCGCCGAGAAAATGCGATTTAAGCAATAAAATTAAAAATGCTTATAAAACATAAACCAAACGTTGTAGATGGTCATTTCTTATTACGCAGTAATAAACTCGGCACTCTAAAGCACCCGAGAGCGTTTTTTTCCATGCCAACCTAACCAGAGTGACGGGAGCGGCACAATTCAGAAAAAGTGCTCAGCTCGCCGAGAAAATGCGATTTAAGCAATAAAATTAAAAATGCTTATAAAACATAAACCAAACGTTGGAGGTGGTCATTTCTTCATGCGCAGTGATAAACTCGGCACTCTAAAGCACCCGAGAGCGTTTTTTTCGATGCCAACCTAACCAGAGTGACAGGAGCGGCACAATTCAGAAAAAGTGCTCAGCTCGCCGAGAAAATGCGATTTAAGCAATAAAATTAAAAATGCTTATAAAACATGAACCAAACGTTGGAGGTGGCCATTTCTTCATGCGCAGTGATAAACTCGGCACTCTAAAGCACCCGAGAGCGTTTTTTTCCATGCCAACCTAACCAGAGTGACGGGAGCGGCACAATTCAGAAAAAGTGCTCAGCTCGCCGAGAAAATGCGATTTAAGCAATAAAATTAAAAATGCTTATAAAACATAAACCAAACGTTGGAGGTGGTAATTTCTTCATGCGCAGTGATAAACTCGGCACTCTAAAGCACCCGAGAGCGTTTTATTCGATGCCAACCTAACCAGAGTGACGGGAGCGGCACAATTCAGAAAAAGCGCTCAGCTCGCCGAGAAAATGCGATTTAAGCAATAAAATTAAAAATGCTTATAAAACATAAACCAAACGTTGGAGGTGGTCATTTCTTCATGCGCAGTGATAAACTCGGCACTCTAAAGCACCCGAGAGCGTTTTTTTCGATGCCAACCTAACCAGAGTGACGGGAGCGGCACAATTCAGAAAAAGTGCTCAGCTCGCCGAGAAAATGCGATTTAAGCAATAAAATTAAAAATGCTTATAAAACATAAACCAAACGTTGTAGATGGTCATTTCTTATTACGCAGTAATAAACTCGGCACTCTAAAGCACCCGAGAGCGTTTTTTTCCATGCCAACCTAACCAGAGTGACGGGAGCGGCACAATTCAGAAAAAGTGCTCAGCTCGCCGAGAAAATGCGATTTAAGCAATAAAATTAAAAATGCTTATAAAACATAAACCAAACGTTGGAGGTGGCCATTTCTTCATGCGCAGTGATAAACTCGGCACTCTAAAGCACCCGAGAGCGTTTTTTTCCATGCCAACCTAACCAGAGTGACGGGAGCGGCACAATTCAGAAAAATAGCTCAGCTCGCCGAGAAAATGCGATTTAAGCAATAAAATTAAAAATGCTTATAAAACATAAACCAAACGTTGGAGGTGGCCATTTCTTCATGCGCAGTGATAAACTCGGCACTCTAAAGCACCCGAGAGCGTTTTTTTCCATGCCAACCTAACCAGAGTGACGGGAGCGGCACAATTCAGAAAAAGTGCTCAGCTCGCCGAGAAAATGCGATTTAAGCAATAAAATTAAAAATGCTTATAAAACATAAACCAAACGTTGGAGGTGGTCATTTCTTCATGCGCAGTGATAAACTCGGCACTCTAAAGCACCCGAGAGCGTTTTTTTCCATGCCAACCTAACCAGAGTGACGGGAGCGGCACAATTCAGAAAAAGTGCTCAGCTCGCCGAGAAAATGCGATTTAAGCAATAAAATTAAAAATGCTTATAAAACATAAACCAAACGTTGTAGATGGTCATTTCTTATTACGCAGTAATAAACTCGGCACTCTAAAGCACCCGAGAGCGTTTTTTTCCATGCCAACCTAACCAGAGTGACGGGAGCGGCACAATTCAGAAAAAGTGCTCAGCTCGCCGAGAAAATGCGATTTAAGCAATAAAATTAAAAATGCTTATAAAACATAAACCAAACGTTGGAGGTGGTAATTTCTTCATGCGCAGTGATAAACTCGGCACTCTAAAGCACCCGAGAGCGTTTTATTCGATGCCAACCTAACCAGAGTGACGGGAGCGGCACAATTCAGAAAAAGCGCTCAGCTCGCCGAGAAAATGCGATTTAAGCAATAAAATTAAAAATGCTTATAAAACATAAACCAAACGTTGGAGGTGGTCATTTCTTCATGCGCAGTGATAAACTCGGCACTCTAAAGCACCCGAGAGCGTTTTTTTCGATGCCAACCTAACCAGAGTGACGGGAGCGGCACAATTCAGAAAAAGTGCTCAGCTCGCCGAGAAAATGCGATTTAAGCAATAAAATTAAAAATGCTTATAAAACATAAACCAAACGTTGTAGATGGTCATTTCTTATTACGCAGTAATAAACTCGGCACTCTAAAGCACCCGAGAGCGTTTTTTTCCATGCCAACCTAACCAGAGTGACGGGAGCGGCACAATTCAGAAAAAGTGCTCAGCTCGCCGAGAAAATGCGATTTAAGCAATAAAATTAAAAATGCTTATAAAACATAAACCAAACGTTGGAGGTGGCCATTTCTTCATGCGCAGTGATAAACTCGGCACTCTAAAGCACCCGAGAGCGTTTTTTTCCATGCCAACCTAACCAGAGTGACGGGAGCGGCACAATTCAGAAAAATAGCTCAGCTCGCCGAGAAAATGCGATTTAAGCAATAAAATTAAAAATGCTTATAAAACATAAACCAAACGTTGGAGGTGGCCATTTCTTCATGCGCAGTGATAAACTCGGCACTCTAAAGCACCCGAGAGCGTTTTTTTCGATGCCAACCTAACCAGAGTGACGGGAGCGGCACAATTCAGAAAAAGCGCTCAGCTCGCCGAGAAAATGCGATTTAAGCAATAAAATTAAAAATGCTTATAAAACATAAACCAAACGTTGGAGGTTGTCATTTCTTCATGCGCAGTGATAAACTCGGCACTCTAAAGCACCCGAGAGCGTTTTTTTCCATGCCAACCTAACCAGAGTGACGGGAGCGGCACAATTCAGAAAAAGTGCTCAGCTCGCCGAGAAAATGCGATTTAAGCAATAAAATTAAAAATGCTTATAAAACATAAACCAAACGTTGGAGGTGGTCATTTCTTCATGCGCAGTGATAAACTCGGCACTCTAAAGCACCCGAGAGCGTTTTTTTCCATGCCAACCTAACCAGAGTGACGGGAGCGGCACAATTCAGAAAAAGTGCTCAGCTCGCCGAGAAAATGCGATTTAAGCAATAAAATTAAAAATGCTTATAAAACATAAACCAAACGTTGGAGGTGGCCATTTCTTCATGCGCAGTGATAAACTCGGCACTCTAAAGCACCCGAGAGTGTTTTTTTCCATGCCAACCTAACCAGAGTGACGGGAGCGGCACAATTCAGAAAAAGTGCTCAGCTCGCCGAGAAAATGCGATTTAAGCAACTAAATTAAAAATGCTTATAAAACATAAACCAAACGTTGGAGGTGGCCATTTCTTCATGCGCAGTGATAAACTCGGCACTCTAAAGCACCCGAGAGCGTTTTTTTCCATGCCAACCTAACCAGAGTGACGGGAGCGGCACAATTCAGAAAAAGTGCTCAGCTCGCCGAGAAAATGCGATTTAAGCAATAAAATTAAAAATGCTTATAAAACATAAACCAAACGTTGGAGGTGGTCATTTCTTCATGCGCAGTGATAAACTCGGCACTCTAAAGCACCCGAGAGCGTTTTTTTCCATGCCAACCTAACCAGAGTGACAGGAGCGGCACAATTCAGAAAAAGTGCTCAGCTCGCCGAGAAAATGCGATTTAAGCAATAAAATTAAAAATGCTTATAAAACATAAACCAAACGTTGGAGGTGGTCTTTTCTTCATGCGCAGTGATAAACTCGGCACTCTAAAGCACCCGAGAGCGTTTTTTTCCATGCCAACCTAAACAGAGTGACGGGAGCGGCACAATTCAGAAAAAGTGCTCAGCTCGCCGAGAAAATGCGATTTAAGCAATAAAATTAAAAATGCTTATAAAACATAAACCAAACGTTGTAGATGGTCATTTCTTATTACGCAGTAATAAACTCGGCACTCTAAAGCACCCGAGAGCGTTTTTTTCCATGCCAACCTAACCAGAGTGACGGGAGCGGCACAATTCAGAAAAAGTGCTCAGCTCGCCGAGAAAATGCGATTTAAGCAATAAAATTAAAAATGCTTATAAAACATAAACCAAACGTTGGAGGTGGTCATTTCTTCATGCGCAGTGATAAACTCGGCACTCTAAAGCACCCGAGAGCGTTTTTTTCGATGCCAACCTAACCAGAGTGACAGGAGCGGCACAATTCAGAAAAAGTGCTCAGCTCGCCGAGAAAATGCGATTTAAGCAATAAAATTAAAAATGCTTATAAAACATGAACCAAACGTTGGAGGTGGCCATTTCTTCATGCGCAGTGATAAACTCGGCACTCTAAAGCACCCGAGAGCGTTTTTTTCCATGCCAACCTAACCAGAGTGACGGGAGCGGCACAATTCAGAAAAAGTGCTCAGCTCGCCGAGAAAATGCGATTTAAGCAATAAAATTAAAAATGCTTATAAAACATAAACCAAACGTTGGAGGTGGTAATTTCTTCATGCGCAGTGATAAACTCGGCACTCTAAAGCACCCGAGAGCGTTTTATTCGATGCCAACCTAACCAGAGTGACGGGAGCGGCACAATTCAGAAAAAGCGCTCAGCTCGCCGAGAAAATGCGATTTAAGCAATAAAATTAAAAATGCTTATAAAACATAAACCAAACGTTGGAGGTGGTCATTTCTTCATGCGCAGTGATAAACTCGGCACTCTAAAGCACCCGAGAGCGTTTTTTTCGATGCCAACCTAACCAGAGTGACGGGAGCGGCACAATTCAGAAAAAGTGCTCAGCTCGCCGAGAAAATGCGATTTAAGCAATAAAATTAAAAATGCTTATAAAACATAAACCAAACGTTGTAGATGGTCATTTCTTATTACGCAGTAATAAACTCGGCACTCTAAAGCACCCGAGAGCGTTTTTTTCCATGCCAACCTAACCAGAGTGACGGGAGCGGCACAATTCAGAAAAAGTGCTCAGCTCGCCGAGAAAATGCGATTTAAGCAATAAAATTAAAAATGCTTATAAAACATAAACCAAACGTTGGAGGTGGCCATTTCTTCATGCGCAGTGATAAACTCGGCACTCTAAAGCACCCGAGAGCGTTTTTTTCCATGCCAACCTAACCAGAGTGACGGGAGCGGCACAATTCAGAAAAATAGCTCAGCTCGCCGAGAAAATGCGATTTAAGCAATAAAATTAAAAATGCTTATAAAACATAAACCAAACGTTGGAGGTGGCCATTTCTTCATGCGCAGTGATAAACTCGGCACTCTAAAGCACCCGAGAGCGTTTTTTTCCATGCCAACCTAACCAGAGTGACGGGAGCGGCACAATTCAGAAAAAGTGCTCAGCTCGCCGAGAAAATGCGATTTAAGCAATAAAATTAAAAATGCTTATAAAACATAAACCAAACGTTGGAGGTGGTCATTTCTTCATGCGCAGTGATAAACTCGGCACTCTAAAGCACCCGAGAGCGTTTTTTTCCATGCCAACCTAACCAGAGTGACGGGAGCGGCACAATTCAGAAAAAGTGCTCAGCTCGCCGAGAAAATGCGATTTAAGCAATAAAATTAAAAATGCTTATAAAACATAAACCAAACGTTGTAGATGGTCATTTCTTATTACGCAGTAATAAACTCGGCACTCTAAAGCACCCGAGAGCGTTTTTTTCCATGCCAACCTAACCAGAGTGACGGGAGCGGCACAATTCAGAAAAAGTGCTCAGCTCGCCGAGAAAATGCGATTTAAGCAATAAAATTAAAAATGCTTATAAAACATAAACCAAACGTTGGAGGTGGTAATTTCTTCATGCGCAGTGATAAACTCGGCACTCTAAAGCACCCGAGAGCGTTTTATTCGATGCCAACCTAACCAGAGTGACGGGAGCGGCACAATTCAGAAAAAGCGCTCAGCTCGCCGAGAAAATGCGATTTAAGCAATAAAATTAAAAATGCTTATAAAACATAAACCAAACGTTGGAGGTGGTCATTTCTTCATGCGCAGTGATAAACTCGGCACTCTAAAGCACCCGAGAGCGTTTTTTTCGATGCCAACCTAACCAGAGTGACGGGAGCGGCACAATTCAGAAAAAGTGCTCAGCTCGCCGAGAAAATGCGATTTAAGCAATAAAATTAAAAATGCTTATAAAACATAAACCAAACGTTGTAGATGGTCATTTCTTATTACGCAGTAATAAACTCGGCACTCTAAAGCACCCGAGAGCGTTTTTTTCCATGCCAACCTAACCAGAGTGACGGGAGCGGCACAATTCAGAAAAAGTGCTCAGCTCGCCGAGAAAATGCGATTTAAGCAATAAAATTAAAAATGCTTATAAAACATAAACCAAACGTTGGAGGTGGCCATTTCTTCATGCGCAGTGATAAACTCGGCACTCTAAAGCACCCGAGAGCGTTTTTTTCCATGCCAACCTAACCAGAGTGACGGGAGCGGCACAATTCAGAAAAATAGCTCAGCTCGCCGAGAAAATGCGATTTAAGCAATAAAATTAAAAATGCTTATAAAACATAAACCAAACGTTGGAGGTGGCCATTTCTTCATGCGCAGTGATAAACTCGGCACTCTAAAGCACCCGAGAGCGTTTTTTTCCATGCCAACCTAACCAGAGTGACGGGAGCGGCACAATTCAGAAAAAGTGCTCAGCTCGCCGAGAAAATGCGATTTAAGCAATAAAATTAAAAATGCTTATAAAACATAAACCAAACGTTGGAGGTGGTCATTTCTTCATGCGCAGTGATAAACTCGGCACTCTAAAGCACCCGAGAGCGTTTTTTTCCATGCCAACCTAACCAGAGTGACGGGAGCGGCACAATTCAGAAAAAGTGCTCAGCTCGCCGAGAAAATGCGATTTAAGCAATAAAATTAAAAATGCTTATAAAACATAAACCAAACGTTGGAGGTGGTCATTTCTTCATGCGCAGTGATAAACTCGGCACTCTAAAGCACCCGAGAGCGTTTTTTTTCGATGCCAACCTAACCAGAGTGACGGGAGCGGCACAATTCAGAAAAAGCGCTCAGCTCGCCGAGAAAATGCGATTTAAGCAATAAAATTAAAAATGCTTATAAAACATAAACCAAACGTTGGAGGTGGTCATTTCTTCATGCGCAGTGATAAACTCGGCACTCTAAAGCACCCGAGAGCGTTTCTTTCGATGTCAACCTAACCAGAGTGACGGGAGCGGCACAATTCAGAAAAAGCGCTCAGCTCGCCGAGAAAATGCGATTTAAGCAATAAAATTAAAAATGCTTATAAAACATAAACCAAACGTTGGGAGGTGGTCATTTCTTCATGCGCAGTGATAAACTCGGCACTCTAAAGCACCCGAGAGCGTTTTTTTCGATGCCAACCTAACCAGAGTGACGGGAGCGGCACAATTCAGAAAAAGTGCTCAGCTCGCCGAGAAAATGCGATTTAAGCAATAAAATTAAAAATGCTTATAAAACATAAACCAAACGTTGGAGGTGGTCATTTCTTCATGCGCAGTGATAAACTCGGCACTATAAAGCACCCGAGAGCGTTTTTTTCGATGCCAACCTAACCAGAGTGACGGGAGCGGCACAATTCAGAAAAAGCGCTCAGCTCGCCGAGAAAATGCGATTTAAGCAATAAAATTTAAAATGCTTATAAAACATAAACCAAACGTTGTAGATGGTCATTTCTTATTACGCAGTAATAAACTCGGCACTCTAAAGCACCCGAGAGCGTTTTTTTCCATGCCAACCTAACCAGAGTGACGGGAGCGGCACAATTCAGAAAAAGTGCTCAGCTCGCCGAGAAAATGCGATTTAAGCAATAAAATTAAAAATGCTTATAAAACATAAACCAAACGTTGTAGATGGTAATTTCTTATTACGCAGTAATAAACTCGGCACTCTAAAGCACCCGAGAGCGTTTTTTTCCATGCCAACCTAACCAGAGTGACGGGAGCGGCACAATTCAGAAAAAGTGCTCAGCTCGCCGAGAAAATGCGATTTAAGCAACTAAATTAAAAATGCTTATAAAACATAAACCAAACGTTGGAGGTGGCCATTTCTTCATGCGCAGTGATAAACTCGGCACTCTAAAGCACCCGAGAGCGTTTTTTTCCATGCCAACCTAACCAGAGTGACGGGAGCGGCACAATTCAGAAAAAGTGCTCAGCTCGCCGAGAAAATGCGATTTAAGCAATAAAATTAAAAATGCTTATAAAACATAAACCAAACGTTGGAGGTGGTCATTTCTTCATGCGCAGTGATAAACTCGGCACTCTAAAGCACCCGAGAGCGTTTTTTTCCATGCCAACCTAACCAGAGTGACAGGAGCGGCACAATTCAGAAAAAGTGCTCAGCTCGCCGAGAAAATGCGATTTAAGCAATAAAATTAAAAATGCTTATAAAACATAAACCAAACGTTGGAGGTGGTCTTTTCTTCATGCGCAGTGATAAACTCGGCACTCTAAAGCACCCGAGAGCGTTTTTTTCCATGCCAACCTAAACAGAGTGACGGGAGCGGCACAATTCAGAAAAAGTGCTCAGCTCGCCGAGAAAATGCGATTTAAGCAATAAAATTAAAAATGCTTATAAAACATAAACCAAACGTTGTAGATGGTCATTTCTTATTACGCAGTAATAAACTCGGCACTCTAAAGCACCCGAGAGCGTTTTTTTCCATGCCAACCTAACCAGAGTGACGGGAGCGGCACAATTCAGAAAAAGTGCTCAGCTCGCCGAGAAAATGCGATTTAAGCAATAAAATTAAAAATGCTTATAAAACATAAACCAAACGTTGGAGGTGGTCATTTCTTCATGCGCAGTGATAAACTCGGCACTCTAAAGCACCCGAGAGCGTTTTTTTCGATGCCAACCTAACCAGAGTGACGGGAGCGGCACAATTCAGAAAAAGTGCTCAGCTCGCCGAGAAAATGCGATTTAAGCAATAAAATTAAAAATGCTTATTAAACATAAACCAAACGTTGGAGGTGGCCATTTCTTCATGCGCAGTGATAAACTCGGCACTCTAAAGCACCCGAGAGCGTTTTTTTCCATGCCAACCTAACCAGAGTGACGGGAGCGGCACAATTCAGAAAAAGTGCTCAGCTCGCCGAGAAAATGCGATTTAAGCAATAAAATTAAAAATGCTTATAAAACATAAACCAAACGTTGGAGGTGGTCATTTCTTCATGCGCAGTGATAAACTCGGCACTCTAAAGCACCCGAGAGCGTTTTTTTCCATGCCAACCTAACCAGAGTGACGGGAGCGGCACAATTCAGAAAAAGTGCTCAGCTCGCCGAGAAAATGCGATTTAAGCAATAAAATTAAAAATGCTTATAAAACATAAACCAAACGTTGGAGGTGGCCATTTCTTCATGCGCAGTGATAAACTCGGCACTCTAAAGCACCCGAGAGCGTTTTTTTGCATGCCAACCTAACCAGAGTGACGGGAGCGGCACAATTCAGAAAATGTGCTCAGCTCGCCGAGAAAATGCGATTTAAGCAATAAAATTAAAAATGCTTATAAAACATAAACCAAACGTTGGAGGTGGCCATTTCTTCATGCGCAGTGATAAACTCGGCACTCTAAAGCACCCGAGAGCGTTTTTTTCCATGCCAACCTAACCAGAGTGACGGGAGCGGCACAATTCAGAAAAAGTGCTCAGCTCGCCGAGAAAATGCGATTTAAGCAATAAAATTAAAAATGCTTATAAAACATAAACCAAACGTTGGAGGTGGTCATTTCTTCATGCGCAGTGATAAACTCGGCACTCTAAAGCACCCGAGAGCGTTTTTTTCCATGCCAACCTAACCAGAGTGACAGGAGCGGCACAATTCAGAAAAAGTGCTCAGCTCGCCGAGAAAATGCGATTTAAGCAATAAACTTAAAAATGCTTATAAAACATAAACCAAACGTTGGAGGTGGTCTTTTCTTCATGCGCAGTGATAAACTCGGCACTCTAAAGCACCCGAGAGCGTTTTTTTCCATGCCAACCTAAACAGAGTGACGGGAGCGGCACTATTCAGAAAAAGTGCTCAGCTCGCCGAGAAAATGCGATTTAAGCAATAAAATTAAAAATGCTTATAAAACATAAACCAAACGTTGGAGGTGGCCATTTCTTCATGCGCAGTGATAAACTCGGCACTCTAAAGCACCCGAGAGCGTTTTTTTCCATGCCAACCTAACCAGAGTGACGGGAGCGGCACAATTCAGAAAAAGTGCTCAGCTCGCCGAGAAAATGCGATTCAAGCAATAAAATTAAAAATGCTTATAAAACATAAACCAAACGTTGGAGGTTGCCATTTCTTCATGCGCAGTGATAAACTCGGCACTCTAAAGCACCCGAGAGCGTTTTTTTCCATGCCAACCTAACCAGAGTGACGGGAGCGGCACAATTCAGAAAAAGTGCTCAGCTCGCCGAGAAAATGCGATTTAAGCAATAAAATTAAAAATGCTTATAAAACATAAACCAAACGTTGGAGGTGGTCATTTCTTCATGCGCAGTGATAAACTCGGCACTCTAAAGCACCCGAGAGCGTTTTTTTCCATGCCAACCTAACCAGAGTGACGGGAGCGGCACAATTCAGAAAAAGTGCTCAGCTCGCCGAGAAAATGCGATTTAAGCAATAAAATTAAAAATGCTTATAAAACATAAACCAAACGTTGTAGATGGTCATTTCTTATTACGCAGTAATAAACTCGGCACTCTAAAGCACCCGAGAGCGTTTTTTTCCATGCCAACCTAACCAGAGTGACGGGAGCGGCACAATTCAGAAAAAGTGCTCAGCTCGCCGAGAAAATGCGATTTAAGCAATAAAATTAAAAATGCTTATAAAACATAAACCAAACGTTGGAGGTGGTAATTTCTTCATGCGCGGTGATAAACTCGGCACTCTAAAGCACCCGAGAGCGTTTTATTCGATGCCAACCTAACCAGAGTGACGGGAGCGGCACAATTCAGAAAAAGCGCTCAGCTCGCCGAGAAAATGCGATTTAGGCAATAAAATTAAAAATGCTTATAAAACATAAACCAAACGTTGGAGGTGGTCATTTCTTCATGCGCAGTGATAAACTCGGCACTCTAAAGCACCCGAGAGCGTTTTTTTCGATGCCAACCTAACCAGAGTGACGGGAGCGGCACAATTCAGAAAAAGTGCTCAGCTCGCCGAGAAAATGCGATTTAAGCAATAAAATTAAAAATGCTTATAAAACATAAACCAAACGTTGTAGATGGTCATTTCTTATTACGCAGTAATAAACTCGGCACTCTAAAGCACCCGAGAGCGTTTTTTTCCATGCCAACCTAACCAGAGTGACGGGAGCGGCACAATTCAGAAAAAGTGCTCAGCTCGCCGAGAAAATGCGATTTAAGCAATACAATTAAAAATGCTTATAAAACATAAACCAAACGTTGGAGGTGGTCATTTCTTCATGTGCAGTGATAAACTCGGCACTCTAAAGCACCCGAGAGCGTTTTTTTCCATGCCAACCTAACCAGAGTGACGGGAGCGGCACAATTCAGAAAAAGTGCTCAGCTCGCCGAGAAAATGCGATTTAAGCAATAAAATTAAAAATGCTTATAAAACATAAACCAAACGTTGGAGGTGGTCATTTCTTCATGCGCAGTGATAAACTCGGCACTCTAAAGCACCCGAGAGCGTTTTTTTCGATGCCAACCTAACCAGAGTGACGGGAGCGGCACAATTCAGAAAAAGTGCTCAGCTCGCCGAGAAAATGCGATTTAAGCAATAAAATTTAAAATGCTTATAAAACATAAACCAAACGTTGTAGATGGTCATTTCTTATTACGCAGTAATAAACTCGGCACTCTAAAGCACCCGAGAGCGTTTTTTTCCATGCCAACCTAACCAGAGTGACGGGAGCGGCACAATTCAGAAAAAGTGCTCAGCTCGCCGAGAAAATGCGATTTAAGCAATAAAATTAAAAATGCTTATAAAACATAAACCAAACGTTGGAGGTGGTCATTTCTTCATGCGCAGTGATAAACTCGGCACTCTAAAGCACCCGAGAGCGTTTTTTTCCATGCCAACCTAACCAGAGTGACGGGAGCGGCACAATTCAGAAAAAGTGCTCAGCTCGCCGAGAAAATGCGATTTAAGCAATAAAATTAAAAATGCTTATAAAACATAAACCAAACGTTGGAGGTGGTCATTTCTTCATGCGCAGTGATAAACTCGGCACTCTAAAGCACCCGAGAGCGTTTTTTTCGATGCCAACCTAACCAGAGTGACGGGAGCGGCACAATTCAGAAAAAGCGCTCAGCTCGCCGAGAAAATGCGATTTAAGCAATAAAATTAAAAATGCTTATAAAACATAAACCAAACGTTGGAGGTGGTCATTTCTTCATGCACAGTGATAAACTCGGCACTCTAAAGCACCCGAGAGCGTTTTTTTCGATGCCAACCTAACCAGAGTGACGGGAGCGACACAATTCAGAAAAAGTGCTCAGCTCGCCGAGAAAATGCGATTTAAGCAATAAAATTAAAAATGCTTATAAAACATAAACCAAACGTTGTAAATGGTCATTTCTTATTACGCAGTAATAAACTCGGCACTTTAAAGCACCCGAGAGCGTTTTTTCGATGCCAACCTAACCAGAGTGACGGGAGCGGCACAATACAGAAAAAGCGCTCAGCTCGCCGAGAAAATGCGATTTAAGCAATAAAATTAAAAATGCTTATAAAACATAAACCAAACGTTGGAGGTGGTCTTTTCTTCATGCGCAGTGATAAACTCGGCACTCTAAAGCACCCGAGAGCGTTTTTTTCCATGCCAACCTAAACAGAGTGACGGGAGCGGCACAATTCAGAAAAAGTGCTCAGCTCGCCGAGAAAATGCGATTTAAGCAATAAAATTAAAAATGCTTATAAAACATAAACCAAACGTTGTAGATGGTCATTTCTTATTACGCAGTAATAAACTCGGCACTCTAAAGCACCCGAGAGCGTTTTTTTCCATGCCAACCTAACCAGAGTGACGGGAGCGGCACAATTCAGAAAAAGTGCTCAGCTCGCCGAGAAAATGCGATTTAAGCAATAAAATTAAAAATGCTTATAAAACATAAACCAAACGTTGGAGGTGGTCATTTCTTCATGCGCAGTGATAAACTCGGCACTCTAAAGCACCCGAGAGCGTTTTTTTCGATGCCAACCTAACCAGAGTGACGGGAGCGGCACAATTCAGAAAAAGTGCTCAGCTCGCCGAGAAAATGCGATTTAAGCAATAAAATTAAAAATGCTTATAAAACATAAACCAAACGTTGGAGGTGGTCATTTCTTCATGCACAGTGATAAACTCGGCACTCTAAAGCACCCGAGAGCGTTTTTTTCCATGCCAACCTAACCAGAGTGACGGGAGCGGCACAATTCAGAAAAAGTGCTCAGCTCGCCGAGAAAATGCGATTTAAGCAATAAAATTAAAAATGCTTATAAAACATAAACCAAACGTTGGAGGTGGTCATTTCTTCATGCGCAGTGATAAACTCGGCACTCTAAAGCACCCGAGAGCGTTTTTTTCCATGCCAACCTAACCAGAGTGACGGGAGCGGCACAATTCAGAAAAAGTGCTCAGCTCGCCGAGAAAATGCGATTTAAGCAATAAAATTAAAAATGCTTATAAAACATAAACCAAACGTTGGAGGTGGTCATTTCTTCATGCACAGTGATAAACTCGGCACTCTAAAGCACCCGAGAGCGTTTTTTTCGATGCCAACCTAACCAGAGTGACGGGAGCGGCACAATTCAGAAAAAGTGCTCAGCTCGCCGAGAAAATGCGATTTAAGCAATAAAATTAAAAATGCTTATAAAACCTAAACCAAACGTTGGAGGTGGTCATTTCTTCATGCGCAGTGATAAACTCGGCACTCTAAAGCACCCGAGAGCGTTTTTTTGGATGCCAACCTAACCAGAGTGACGGGAGCGGCACAATTCAGAAAAAGTGCTCAGCTCGCCGAGAAAATGCGATTTAAGCAATAAAATTAAAAATGCTTATAAAACATAAACCAAACGTTGGAGGTGGTCATTTCTTCATGCGCAGTGATAAACTCGGCACTCTAAAGCACCCGAGAGCGTTTTATTCGATGCCAACCTAACCAGAGTGACGGGAGCGGCACAATTCAGAAAAAGTGCTCAGCTCGCCGAGAAAATGCGATTTAAGCAATAAAATTAAAAATGCTTATAAAACATAAACCAAACGTTGGAGGTGGTCATTTCTTCATGCGCAGTGATAAACTCGGCACTCTAAAGCACCCGAGAGCGTTTTTTTCGATGCCAACCTAACCAGAGTGACGGGAGCGGCACAATTCAGAAAAAGTGCTCAGCTCGCCGAGAAAATGCGATTTAAGCAATAAAATTAAAAATGCTTATAAAACATAAACCAAACGTTGGAGTTGGTCATTTCTTCATGCGCAGTGATAAACTCGGCACTCTAAAGCACTCGAGAGCGTTTTTTTCGATGCCAACCTAACCAGAGTGACGGGAGCGGCACAATTCAGAAAAAGTGCTCAGCTCGCCGAGAAAATGCGATTTAAGCAATAAAATTAAAAATGCTTATAAAACATAAACCAAACGTTGGAGGTGGTCATTTCTTATTACGCAGTAATAAACTCGGCACTCTAAAGCACCCGAGAGCGTTTTTTTCGACGCCAACCTAACCAGAGTGACGGGAGCGGCACAATTCAGAAAAAGCGCTCAGCTCGCCGAGAAAATGCGATTTAAGCAATAAAATTAAAAATGCTTATAAAACATAAACCAAACGTTGGAGGTGGTCATTTCTTCATGCACAGTGATAAACTCGGCACTCTAAAGCACCCGAGAGCGTTTTTTTCGATGCCAACCTAACCAGAGTGACGGGAGCGGCACAATTCAGAAAAAGTGCTCAGCTCGCCGAGAAAATGCGATTTAAGCAATAAAATTAAAAATGCTTATAAAACATAAACCAAACGTTGGAGGTGGTCATTTCTTCATGCGCAGTGATAAACTCGGCACTCTAAAGCACCCGAGAGCGTTTTTTTCGATGCCAACCTAACCAGAGTGACGGGAGCGGCACAATTCAGAAAAAGTGCTCAGCTCGCAGAGAAAATGCGATTTAAGCAATAAAATTAAAAATGCTTATAAAACATAAACCAAACGTTGTAGATGGTCATTTCTTATTACGCAGTAATAAACTCGGCACTCTAAAGCACCCGAGAGCGTTTTTTTCGATGCCAACCTAACCAGAGTGACGGGAGCGGCACAATTCAGAAAAAGCGCTCAGCTCGCCGAGAAAATGCGATTTAAGCAATAAAATTAAAAATGCTTATAAAACATAAACCAAACGTTGGAGGTGGTCATTTCTTCATGCACAGTGATAAACTCGGCACTCTAAAGCACCCGAGAGCGTTTTTTTCGATGCCAACCTAACCAGAGTGACGGGAGCGGCACAATTCAGAAAAAGTGCTCAGCTCGCCGAGAAAATGCGATTTAAGCAATAAAATTAAAAATGCTTATAAAACATAAACCAAACGTTGTAAATGGTCATTTCTTATTACGCAGTAATAAACTCGGCACTCTAAAGCACCCGAGAGCGTTTTTTTCGATGCCAACCTAACCAGAGTGACGGGAGCGGCACAATACAGAAAAAGCGCTCAGCTCGCCGAGAAAATGCGATTTAAGCAATAAAATTAAAAATGCTTATAAAACATAAACCAAACGTTGGAGGTGGTCTTTTCTTCATGCGCAGTGATAAACTCGGCACTCTAAAGCACCCGAGAGCGTTTTTTTCCATGCCAACCTAAACAGAGTGACGGGAGCGGCACAATTCAGAAAAAGTGCTCAGCTCGCCGAGAAAATGCGATTTAAGCAATAAAATTAAAAATGCTTATAAAACATAAACCAAACGTTGTAGATGGTCATTTCTTATTACGCAGTAATTAAATCGGCACTCTAAAGCACCCGAGAGCGTTTTTTTCCATGCCAACCTAACCAGAGTGACGGGAGCGGCACAATTCAGAAAAAGTGCTCAGCTCGCCGAGAAAATGCGATTTAAGCAATAAAATTAAAAATGCTTATAAAACATAAACCAAACGTTGGAGGTGGTCATTTCTTCATGCGCAGTGATAAACTCGGCACTCTAAAGCACCCGAGAGCGTTTTTTTCGATGCCAACCTAACCAGAGTGACGGGAGCGGCACAATTCAGAAAAAGTGCTCAGCTCGCCGAGAAAATGCGATTTAAGCAATAAAATTAAAAATGCTTATAAAACATAAACCAAACGTTGGAGGTGGTCATTTCTTCATGCACAGTGATAAACTCGGCACTCTAAAGCACCCGAGAGCGTTTTTTTCCATGCCAACCTAACCAGAGTGACGGGAGCGGCACAATTCAGAAAAAGTGCTCAGCTCGCCGAGAAAATGCGATTTAAGCAATAAAATTAAAAATGCTTATAAAACATAAACCAAACGTTGGAGGAGGTCATTTCTTCATGCGCAGTGATAAACTCGGCACTCTAAAGCACCCGAGAGCGTTTTTTTCGATGCCAACCTAACCAGAGTGACGGGAGCGGCACAATTCAGAAAAAGTGCTCAGCTCGCCGAGAAAATGCGATTTAAGCAATAAAATTAAAAATGCTTATAAAACATAAACCAAACGTTGGAGGTGGTCATTTCTTCATGCGCAGTGATAAACTCGGCACTCTAAAGCACCCGAGAGCGTTTTTTTCCATGCCAACCTAACCAGAGTGACGGGAGCGGCACAATTCAGAAAAAGTGCTCAGCTCGCCGAGAAAATGCGATTTAAGCAATAAAATTAAAAATGCTTATAAAACATAAACCAAACGTTGGAGGTGGTCATATCTTCATGCGCAGTGATAAACTCGGCACTCTTAAGCACCCGAGAGCATTTTTTTCCATGCCAACCTAACCAGAGTGACGGGAGCGGCACAATTCAGAAAAAGTGCTCAGCTCGCCGAGAAAATGCGATTTAAGCAATAAAATTAAAAATGCTTATAAAACATAAACCAAACGTTGTAGATGGTCATTTCTTATTACGCAGTAATAAACTCGGCACTCTAAAGCACCCGAGAGCGTTTTTTTCCATGCCAACCTAACCAGAGTGACGGGAGCGGCACAATTCAGAAAAAGTGCTCAGCTCGCCGAGAAAATGCGATTTAAGCAATAAAATTAAAAATGCTTATAAAACATAAACCAAACGTTGGAGGTGGTCATTTCTTCATGCGCAGTGATAAACTCGGCACTCTAAAGCACCCGAGAGCGTTTTATTCGATGCCAACCTAACCAGAGTGACGGGAGCGGCACAATTCAGAAAAAGCGCTCAGCTCGCCGAGAAAATGCGATTTAAGCAATAAAATTAAAAATGCTTATAAAACATAAACCAAACGTTGGAGGTGGTCATTTCTTCATGCGCGGTGATAAACTCGGCACTCTAAAGCACCCGAGAGCGTTTTTTTCCATGCCAACCTAACCAGAGTGACGGGAGCGGCACAATTCAGAAAAAGTGCTCAGCTCGCCGAGAAAATGCGATTTAAGCAATAAAATTAAAAATGCTTATAAAACATAAACCAAACGTTGGAGGTGGTCATTTCTTCATGCGCAGTGATAAACTCGGCACTCTAAAGCACCCGAGAGCGTTTTTTTCGATGCCAACCTAACCAGAGTGACGGGAGCGGCACAATTCAGAAAAAGTGCTCAGCTCGCCGAGAAAATGCGATTTAAGCAATAAAATTAAAAATGCTTATAAAACATAAACCAAACGTTGTAGATGGTCATTTCTTATTACGCAGTAATAAACTCGGCACTCTAAAGCACCCGAGAGCGTTTTTTTCCATGCCAACCTAACCAGAGTGACGGGAGCGGCACAATTCAGAAAAAGTGCTCAGCTCGCCGAGAAAATGCGATTTAAGCAATACAATTAAAAATGCTTATAAAACATAAACCAAACGTTGGAGGTGGTCATTTCTTCATGTGCAGTGATAAACTCGGCACTCTAAAGCACCCGAGAGCGTTTTTTTCCATGCCAACCTAACCAGAGTGACGGGAGCGGCACAATTCAGAAAAAGTGCTCAGCTCGCCGAGAAAATGCGATTTAAGCAATAAAATTAAAAATGCTTATAAAACATAAACCAAACGTTGGAGGTGGTCATTTCTTCATGCGCAGTGATAAACTCGGCACTCTAAAGCACCCGAGAGCGTTTTTTTCGATGCCAACCTAACCAGAGTGACGGGAGCGGCACAATTCAGAAAAAGTGCTCAGCTCGCCGAGAAAATGCAATTTAAGCAATAAAATTTAAAATGCTTATAAAACATAAACCAAACGTTGTAGATGGTCATTTCTTATTACGCAGTAATAAACTCGGCACTCTAAAGCACCCGAGAGCGTTTTTTTCCATGCCAACCTAACCAGAGTGACGGGAGCGGCACAATTCAGAAAAAGTGCTCAGCTCGCCGAGAAAATGCGATTTAAGCAATAAAATTAAAAATGCTTATAAAACATAAACCAAACGTTGGAGGTGGTCATTTCTTCATGCGCAGTGATAAACTCGGCACTCTAAAGCACCCGAGAGCGTTTTTTTCCATGCCAACCTAACCAGAGTGACGGGAGCGGCACAATTCAGAAAAAGTGCTCAGCTCGCCGAGAAAATGCGATTTAAGCAATAAAATTAAAAATGCTTATAAAACATAAACCAAACGTTGGAGGTGGTCATTTCTTCATGCGCAGTGATAAACTCGGCACTCTAAAGCACCCGAGAGCGTTTTTTTCGATGCCAACCTAACCAGAGTGACGGGAGCGGCACAATTCAGAAAAAGCGCTCAGCTCGCCGAGAAAATGCGATTTAAGCAATAAAATTAAAAATGCTTATAAAACATAAACCAAACGTTGGAGGTGGTCATTTCTTCATGCACAGTGATAAACTCGGCACTCTAAAGCACCCGAGAGCGTTTTTTTCGATGCCAACCTAACCAGAGTGACGGGAGCGACACAATTCAGAAAAAGTGCTCAGCTCGCCGAGAAAATGCGATTTAAGCAATAAAATTAAAAATGCTTATAAAACATAAACCAAACGTTGTAAATGGTCATTTCTTATTACGCAGTAATAAACTCGGCACTCTAAAGCACCCGAGAGCGTTTTTTCGATGCCAACCTAACCAGAGTGACGGGAGCGGCACAATACAGAAAAAGCGCTCAGCTCGCCGAGAAAATGCGATTTAAGCAATAAAATTAAAAATGCTTATAAAACATAAACCAAACGTTGGAGGTGGTCTTTTCTTCATGCGCAGTGATAAACTCGGCACTCTAAAGCACCCGAGAGCGTTTTTTTCCATGCCAACCTAAACAGAGTGACGGGAGCGGCACAATTCAGAAAAAGTGCTCAGCTCGCCGAGAAAATGCGATTTAAGCAATAAAATTAAAAATGCTTATAAAACATAAACCAAACGTTGTAGATGGTCATTTCTTATTACGCAGTAATAAACTCGGCACTCTAAAGCACCCGAGAGCGTTTTTTTCCATGCCAACCTAACCAGAGTGACGGGAGCGGCACAATTCAGAAAAAGTGCTCAGCTCGCCGAGAAAATGCGATTTAAGCAATAAAATTAAAAATGCTTATAAAACATAAACCAAACGTTGGAGGTGGTCATTTCTTCATGCGCAGTGATAAACTCGGCACTCTAAAGCACCCGAGAGCGTTTTTTTCCATGCCAACCTAACCAGAGTGACGGGAGCGGCACAATTCAGAAAAAGTGCTCAGCTCGCCGAGAAAATGCGATTTAAGCAATAAAATTAAAAATGCTTATAAAACATAAACCAAACGTTGGAGGTGGTCATTTCTTCATGCACAGTGATAAACTCGGCACTCTAAAGCACCCGAGAGCGTTTTTTTCGATGCCAACCTAACCAGAGTGACGGGAGCGGCACAATTCAGAAAAAGTGCTCAGCTCGCCGAGAAAATGCGATTTAAGCAATAAAATTAAAAATGCTTATAAAACCTAAACCAAACGTTGGAGGTGGTCATTTCTTCATGCGCAGTGATAAACTCGGCACTCTAAAGCACCCGAGAGCGTTTTTTTGGATGCCAACCTAACCAGAGTGACGGGAGCGGCACAATTCAGAAAAAGTGCTCAGCTCGCCGAGAAAATGCGATTTAAGCAATAAAATTAAAAATGCTTATAAAACATAAACCAAACGTTGGAGGTGGTCATTTCTTCATGCGCAGTGATAAACTCGGCACTCTAAAGCACCCGAGAGCGTTTTATTCGATGCCAACCTAACCAGAGTGACGGGAGCGGCACAATTCAGAAAAAGTGCTCAGCTCGCCGAGAAAATGCGATTTAAGCAATAAAATTAAAAATGCTTATAAAACATAAACCAAACGTTGGAGGTGGTCATTTCTTCATGCGCAGTGATAAACTCGGCACTCTAAAGCACCCGAGAGCGTTTTTTTCGATGCCAACCTAACCAGAGTGACGGGAGCGGCACAATTCAGAAAAAGTGCTCAGCTCGCCGAGAAAATGCGATTTAAGCAATAAAATTAAAAATGCTTATAAAACATAAACCAAACGTTGGAGTTGGTCATTTCTTCATGCGCAGTGATAAACTCGGCACTCTAAAGCACCCGAGAGCGTTTTTTTCGATGCCAACCTAACCAGAGTGACGGGAGCGGCACAATTCAGAAAAAGTGCTCAGCTCGCCGAGAAAATGCGATTTAAGCAATAAAATTAAAAATGCTTATAAAACATAAACCAAACGTTGGAGGTGGTCATTTCTTCATGCGCAGTGATAAACTCGGCACTCTAAAGCACCCAAGAGCGTTTTTTTCGATGCCAACCTAACCAGAGTGACGGGAGCGGCACAATTCAGAAAAAGCGCTCAGCTCGCCGAGAAAATGCGATTTAAGCAATAAAATTAAAAATGCTTATAAAACATAAACCAAACGTTGGAGGTGGTCATTTCTTCATGCACAGTGATAAACTCGGCACTCTAAAGCACCCGAGAGCATTTTTTTCGATGCCAACCTAACCAGAGTGACGGGAGCGGCACAATTCAGAAAAAGTGCTCAGCTCGCCGAGAAAATGCGATTTAAGCAATAAAATTAAAAATGCTTATAAAACATAAACCAAACGTTGTAGATGGTCATTTCTTATTACGCAGTAATAAACTCGGCACTCTAAAGCACCCGAGAGCGTTTTTTTCGATGCCAACCTAACCAGAGTGACGGGAGCGGCACAATTCAGAAAAAGTGCTCAGCTCGCCGAGAAAATGCGATTTAAGCAATAAAATTAAAAATGCTTATAAAACATAAACCAAACGTTGGAGGTGGTCATTTCTTCATGCGCAGTGATAAACTCGGCACTCTAAAGCACCCAAGAGCGTTTTTTTCGATGCCAACCTAACCAGAGTGACGGGAGCGGCACAATTCAGAAAAAGCGCTCAGCTCGCCGAGAAAATGCGATTTAAGCAATAAAATTAAAAATGCTTATAAAACATAAACCAAACGTTGGAGGTGGTCATTTCTTCATGCACAGTGATAAACTCGGCACTCTAAAGCACCCGAGAGCATTTTTTTCGATGCCAACCTAACCAGAGTGACGGGAGCGGCACAATTCAGAAAAAGTGCTCAGCTCGCCGAGAAAATGCGATTTAAGCAATAAAATTAAAAATGCTTATAAAACATAAACCAAACGTTGTAGATGGTCATTTCTTATTACGCAGTAATAAACTCGGCACTCTAAAGCACCCGAGAGCGTTTTTTTCGATGCCAACCTAACCAGAGTGACGGGAGCGGCACAATTCAGAAAAAGCGCTCAGCTCGCCGAGAAAATGCGATTTAAGCAATAAAATTAAAAATGCTTATAAAACATAAACCAAACGTTGGAGGTGGTCATTTCTTCATGCACAGTGATAAACTCGGCACTCTAAAGCACCCGAGAGCGTTTTTTTCGATGCCAACCTAACCAGAGTGACGGGAGCGGCACAATTCAGAAAAAGTGCTCAGCTCGCCGAGAAAATGCGATTTAAGCAATAAAATTAAAAATGCTTATAAAACATAAACCAAACGTTGTAAATGGTCATTTCTTATTACGCAGTAATAAACTCGGCACTCTAAAGCACCCGAGAGCGTTTTTTTCGATGCCAACCTAACCAGAGTGACGGGAGCGGCACAATTCAGAAAAAGCGCTCAGCTCGCCGAGAAAATGCGATTTAAGCAATAAAATTAAAAATGCTTATAAAACATAAACCAAACGTTGGAGGTGGTCTTTTCTTATTACGCAGTAATAAACTCGGCACTCTAAAGCACCCGAGAGCGTTTTTTTCGATGCCAACCTAACCAGAGTGACGGGAGCGGCACAATTCAGAAAAAGCGCTCAGCTCGCCGAGAAAATGCGATTTAAGCAATAAAATTAAAAATGCTTATAAAACATAAACCAAACGTTGGAGGTGGTCTTTTCTTCATGTGCAGTGATAAACTCGGCACTCTAAAGCACCCGAGAGCGTTTTTTTCCATGCCAACCTAAACAGAGTGACGGGAGCGGCACAATTCAGAAAAAGTGCTCAGCTCGCCGAGAAAATGCGATTTAAGCAATAAAATTAAAAATGCTTATAAAACATAAACCAAACGTTGTAGATGGTCATTTCTTATTACGCAGTAATAAACTCGGCACTCTAAAGCACCCGAGAGCGTTTTTTTCCATGCCAACCTAACCAGAGTGACGGGAGCGGCACAATTCAGAAAAAGTGCTCAGCTCGCCGAGAAAATGCGATTTAAGCAATAAAATTAAAAATGCTTATAAAACATAAACCAAACGTTGGAGGTGGTCATTTCTTCATGCGCAGTGATAAACTCGGCACTCTAAAGCACCCGAGAGCGTTTTTTTCGATGCCAACCTAACCAGAGTGACGGGAGCGGCACAATTCAGAAAAAGTGCTCAGCTCGCCGAGAAAATGCGATTTAAGCAATAAAATTAAAAATGCTTATAAAACATAAACCAAACGTTGTAGATGGTCATTTCTTATTACGCAGTGATAAACTCGGCACTCTAAAGCACCCGAGAGCGTTTTTTTCCATGCCAACCTAACCAGAGTGACGGGAGCGGCACAATTCAGAAAAAGTGCTCAGCTCGCCGAGAAAATGCGATTTAAGCAATAAAATTAAAAATGCTTATAAAACATAAACCAAACGTTGGAGGTGGTCATTTCTTCATGCGCAGTGATAAACTCGGCACTCTAAAGCACCCGAGAGCGTTTTTTTCCATGCCAACCTAACCAGAGTGACGGGAGCGGCACAATTCAGAAAAAGTGCTCAGCTCGCCGAGAAAATGCGATTTAAGCAATAAAATTAAAAATGTTTATAAAACATAAACCAAACGTTGGAGGTGGTCATTTCTTCATGCGCAGTGATAAACTCGGCACTCTAAAGCACCCGAGAGCGTTTTTTTCCATGCCAACCTAACCAGAGTGACGGGAGCGGCACAATTCAGAAAAAGTGCTCAGCTCGCCGAGAAAATGCGATTTAAGCAATAAAATTAAAAATGCTTATAAAACATAAACCAAACGTTGTAGATGGTCATTTCTTATTACGCAGTAATAAACTCGGCACTCTAAAGCACCCGAGAGCGTTTTTTTCCATGCCAACCTAACCAGAGTGACGGGAGCGGCACAATTCAGAAAAAGTGCTCAGCTCGCCGAGAAAATGCGATTTAAGCAATAAAATTAAAAATGCTTATAAAACATAAACCAAACGTTGGAGGTGGTCATTTCTTCATGCGCAGTGATAAACTCGGCACTCTAAAGCACCCGAGAGCGTTTTATTCGATGCCAACCTAACCAGAGTGACGGGAGCGGCACAATTCAGAAAAAGCGCTCAGCTCGCCGAGAAAATGCGATTTAAGCAATAAAATTAAAAATGCTTATAAAACATAAACCAAACGTTGGAGGTGGTCATTTCTTCATGCGCGGTGATAAACTCGGCACTCTAAAGCACCCGAGAGCGTTTTTTTCCATGCCAACCTAACCAGAGTGACGGGAGCGGCACAATTCAGAAAAAGTGCTCAGCTCGCCGAGAAAATGCGATTTAAGCAATAAAATTAAAAATGCTTATAAAACATAAACCAAACGTTGGAGGTGGTCATTTCTTCATGCGCAGTGATAAACTCGGCACTCTAAAGCACCCGAGAGCGTTTTTTTCGATGCCAACCTAACCAGAGTGACGGGAGCGGCACAATTCAGAAAAAGTGCTCAGCTCGCCGAGTAAATGCGATTTAAGCAATAAAATTAAAAATGCTTATAAAACATAAACCAAACGTTGGAGGTGGTCATTTCTTCATGCGCAGTGATAAACTCGGCACTCTAAAGCACCCGAGAGCGTTTTTTTCGATGCCAACCTAACCAGAGTGACGGGAGCGGCACAATTCAGAAAAAGCGCTCAGCTCGCCGAGAAAATGCGATTTAAGCAATAAAATTAAAAATGCTTATAAAACATAAACCAAACGTTGGAGGTGGTCATTTCTTCATGCGCAGTGATAAACTCGGCACTCTAAAGCACCCGAGAGCGTTTTTTTCCATGCCAACCTAACCAGAGTGACGGGAGCGGCACAATTCAGAAAAAGCGCTCAGCTCGCCGAGAAAATGCGATTTAAGCAATTTAATTAAAAATGCTTATAAAACATAAACCAAACGTTGGAGGTGGTCATTTCTTCATGCACAGTGATAAACTCGGCACTCTAAAGCACCCGAGAGCGTTTTTTTCGATGCTAACCTAACCAGAGTGACGGGAGCGGCACAATTCAGAAAAAGTGCTCAGCTCGCCGAGAAAATGCGATTTAAGCAATAAAATTAAAAATGCTTATAAAACATAAACCAAACGTTGGAGGTGGTCATTTCTTCATGCGCAGTGATAAACTCGGCACTCTAAAGCACCCGAGAGCGTTTTTTTCGATGCCAACCTAACCAGAGTGACGGGAGCGGCACAATTCAGAAAAAGTGCTCAGCTCGCCGAGAAAATGCGATTTAAGCAATAAAATTAAAAATGCTTATAAAACATAAACCAAACGTTGGAGGTGGTCATTTCTTCATGCGCAGTGATAAACTCGGGACTCTAAAGCACCCGAGAGCGTTTTATTCGATGCCAACCTAACCAGAGTGACGGGAGCGGCACAATTCAGAAAAAGTGCTCAGCTCGCCGAGAAAATGCGATTTAAGCAATAAAATTAAAAATGCTTATAAAACATAAACCAAACGTTGGAGGTGGTCATTTCTTCATGCGCAGTGATAAACTCGGCACTCTAAAGCACCCGAGAGCGTTTTTTTCGATGCCAACCTAACCAGAGTGACGGGAGCGGCACAATTCAGAAAAAGCGCTCAGCTCGCCGAGAAAATGCGATTTAAGCAATAAAATTAAAAATGCTTATAAAACATAAACCAAACGTTGGAGGTGGTCATTTCTTCATGCGCAGTGATAAACTCGGCACTCTAAAGCACCCGAGAGCGTTTTTTTCGATGCCAACCTAACCAGAGTGACGGGAGCGGCACAATTCAGAAAAAGCGCTCAGCTCGCCGAGAAAATGCGATTTAAGCAATAAAATTAAAAATGCTTATAAAACATAAACCAAACGTTGGAGGTGGTCATTTCTTCATGCGCAGTGATAAACTCGGCACTCTAAAGCACCCGAGAGCGTTTTTTTCGATGCCAACCTAACCAGAGTGACGGGAGCGGCACAATTCAGAAAAAGTGCTCAGCTCGCCGAGAAAATGCGATTTAAGCAATAAAATTAAAAATGCTTATAAAACATAAACCAAACGTTGGAGGTGGTCATTTCTTCATGCGCAGTGATAAACTCGGCACTCTAAAGCACCCGAGAGCGTTTTTTTCGATGCCAACCTAACCAGAGTGACGGGAGCGGCACAATTCAGAAAAAGTGCTCAGCTCGCCGAGAAAATGCAATTTAAGCAATAAAATTTAAAATGCTTATAAAACATAAACCAAACGTTGTAGATGGTCATTTCTTATTACGCAGTAATAAACTCGGCACTCTAAAGCACCCGAGAGCGTTTTTTTCCATGCCAACCTAACCAGAGTGACGGGAGCGGCACAATTCAGAAAAAGTGCTCAGCTCGCCGAGAAAATGCGATTTAAGCAATAAAATTAAAAATGCTTATAAAACATAAACCAAACGTTGGAGGTGGTCATTTCTTCATGCGCAGTGATAAACTCGGCACTCTAAAGCACCCGAGAGCGTTTTTTTCCATGCCAACCTAACCAGAGTGACGGGAGCGGCACAATTCAGAAAAAGTGCTCAGCTCGCCGAGAAAATGCGATTTAAGCAATAAAATTAAAAATGCTTATAAAACATAAACCAAACGTTGGAGGTGGTCATTTCTTCATGCGCAGTGATAAACTCGGCACTCTAAAGCACCCGAGAGCGTTTTATTTGATGCCAACCTAACCAGAGTGACGGGAGCGGCACAATTCAGAAAAAGTGCTCAGCTCGCCGAGAAAATGCGATTTAAGCAATAAAATTAAAAATGCTTATAAAACATAAACCAAACGTTGGAGGTGGTCATTTCTTCATGCGCAGTGATAAACTCGGCACTCTAAAGCACCCGAGAGCGTTTTTTTCGATGCCAACCTAACCAGAGTGACGGGAGCGGCACAATTCAGAAAAAGCGCTCAGCTCGCCGAGAAAATGCGATTTAAGCAATAAAATTAAAAATGCTTATAAAACATAAACCAAACGTTGGAGGTGGTCATTTCTTCATGCACAGTGATAAACTCGGCACTCTAAAGCACCCGAGAGCGTTTTTTTCGATGCCAACCTAACCAGAGTGACGGGAGCGGCACAATTCAGAAAAAGTGCTCAGCTCGCCGAGAAAATGCGATTTAAGCAATAAAATTAAAAATGCTTATAAAACATAAACCAAACGTTGTAAATGGTCATTTCTTATTACGCAGTAATAAACTCGGCACTCTAAAGCACCCGAGAGCGTTTTTTCGATGCCAACCTAACCAGAGTGACGGGAGCGGCACAATACAGAAAAAGCGCTCAGCTCGCCGAGAAAATGCGATTTAAGCAATAAAATTAAAAATGCTTATAAAACATAAACCAAACGTTGGAGGTGGTCTTTTCTTCATGCGCAGTGATAAACTCGGCACTCTAAAGCACCCGAGAGCGTTTTTTTCCATGCCAACCTAAACAGAGTGACGGGAGAGGCACAATTCAGAAAAAGTGCTCAGCTCGCCGAGAAAATGCGATTTAAGCAATAAAATTAAAAATGCTTATAAAACATAAACCAAACGTTGTAGATGGTCATTTCTTATTACGCAGTAATAAACTCGGCACTCTAAAGCACCCGAGAGCGTTTTTTTCCATGCCAACCTAACCAGAGTGACGGGAGCGGCACAATTCAGAAAAAGTGCTCAGCTCGCCGAGAAAATGCGATTTAAGCAATAAAATTAAAAATGCTTATAAAACATAAACCAAACGTTGGAGGTGGTCATTTCTTCATGCGCAGTGATAAACTCGGCACTCTAAAGCACCCGAGAGCGTTTTTTTCGATGCCAACCTAACCAGAGTGACGGGAGCGGCACAATTCAGAAAAAGTGCTCAGCTCGCCGAGAAAATGCGATTTAAGCAATAAAATTAAAAATGCTTATAAAACATAAACCAAAAGTTGGAGGTGGTCATTTCTTCATGCACAGTGATAAACTCGGCACTCTAAAGCACCCGAGAGCGTTTTTTTCCATGCCAACCTAACCAGAGTGACGGGAGCGGCACAATTGAGAAAAAGTGCTCAGCTCGCCGAGAAAATGCGATTTAAGCAATAAAATTAAAAATGCTTATAAAACATAAACCAAACGTTGGAGGTGGTCATTTCTTCATGCGCAGTGATAAACTCGGCACTCTAAAGCACCCGAGAGCGTTTTTTTCCATGCCAACCTAACCAGAGTGACGGGAGCGGCACAATTCAGAAAAAGTGCTCAGCTCGCCGAGAAAATGCGATTTAAGCAATAAAATTAAAAATGCTTATAAAACATAAACCAAACGTTGGAGGTGGTCATTTCTTCATGCACAGTGATAAACTCGGCACTCTAAAGCACCCGAGAGCGTTTTTTTCGATGCCAACCTAACCAGAGTGACGGGAGCGGCACAATTCAGAAAAAGTGCTCAGCTCGCCGAGAAAATGCGATTTAAGCAATAAAATTAAAAATGCTTATAAAACCTAAACCAAACGTTGGAGGTGGTCATTTCTTCATGCGCAGTGATAAACTCGGCACTCTAAAGCACCCGAGAGCGTTTTTTTGGATGCCAACCTAACCAGAGTGACGGGAGCGGCACAATTCAGAAAAAGTGCTCAGCTCGCCGAGAAAATGCGATTTAAGCAATAAAATTAAAAATGCTTATAAAACATAAACCAAACGTTGGAGGTGGTCATTTCTTCATGCGCAGTGATAAACTCGGCACTCTAAAGCACCCGAGAGCGTTTTTTTCGATGCCAACCTAACCAGAGTGACGGGAGCGGCACAATTCAGAAAAAGTGCTCAGCTCGCCGAGAAAATGCGATTTAAGCAATAAAATTAAAAATGCTTATAAAACATAAACCAAACGTTGGAGGTGGTCATTTCTTCATGCACAGTGATAAACTCGGCACTCTAAAGCACCCGAGAGCGTTTTTTTCGATGCCAACCTAACCAGAGTGACGGGAGCGGCACAATTCAGAAAAAGTGCTCAGCTCGCCGAGAAAATGCGATTTAAGCAATAAAATCAAAAATGCTTATAAAACATAAACCAAACGTTGGAGTTGGTCATTTCTTCATGCGCAGTGATAAACTCGGCACTCTAAAGCACCCGAGAGCGTTTTTTTCGATGCCAACCTAACCAGAGTGACGGGAGCGGCACAATTCAGAAAAAGTGCTCAGCTCGCCGAGAAAATGCGATTTAAGCAATAAAATTAAAAATGCTTATAAAACATAAACCAAACGTTGGAGGTGGTCATTTCTTCATGCGCAGTGATAAACTCGGCACTCTAAAGCACCCAAGAGCGTTTTTTTCGATGCCAACCTAACCAGAGTGACGGGAGCGGCACAATTCAGAAAAAGCGCTCAGCTCGCCGAGAAAATGCGATTTAAGCAATAAAATTAAAAATGCTTATAAAACATAAACCAAACGTTGGAGGTGGTCATTTCTTCATGCACAGTGATAAACTCGGCACTCTAAAGCACCCGAGAGCATTTTTTTCGATGCCAACCTAACCAGAGTGACGGGAGCGGCACAATTCAGAAAAAGTGCTCAGCTCGCCGAGAAAATGCGATTTAAGCAATAAAATTAAAAATGCTTATAAAACATAAACCAAACGTTGTAGATGGTCATTTCTTATTACGCAGTAATAAACTCGGCACTCTAAAGCACCCGAGAGCGTTTTTTTCGATGCCAACCTAACCAGAGTGACGGGAGCGGCACAATTCAGAAAAAGCGCTCAGCTCGCCGAGAAAATGCGATTTAAGCAATAAAATTAAAAATGCTTATAAAACATAAACCAAACGTTGGAGGTGGTCATTTCTTCATGCACAGTGATAAACTCGGCACTCTAAAGCACCCGAGAGCGTTTTTTTCGATGCCAACCTAACCAGAGTGACGGGAGCGGCACAATTCAGAAAAAGTGCTCAGCTCGCCGAGAAAATGCGATTTAAGCAATAAAATTAAAAATGCTTATAAAACATAAACCAAACGTTGTAGATGGTCATTTCTTATTACGCAGTGATAAACTCGGCACTCTAAAGCACCCGAGAGCGTTTTTTTCCATGCCAACCTAACCAGAGTGACGGGAGCGGCACAATTCAGAAAAAGTGCTCAGCTCGCCGAGAAAATGCGATTTAAGCAATAAAATTAAAAATGCTTATAAAACATAAACCAAACGTTGGAGGTGGTCATTTCTTCATGCGCAGTGATAAACTCGGCACTCTAAAGCACCCGAGAGCGTTTTTTTCCATGCCAACCTAACCAGAGTGACGGGAGCGGCACAATTCAGAAAAAGTGCTCAGCTCGCCGAGAAAATGCGATTTAAGCAATAAAATTAAAAATGTTTATAAAACATAAACCAAACGTTGGAGGTGGTCATTTCTTCATGCGCAGTGATAAACTCGGCACTCTAAAGCACCCGAGAGCGTTTTTTTCCATGCCAACCTAACCAGAGTGACGGGAGCGGCACAATTCAGAAAAAGTGCTCAGCTCGCCGAGAAAATGCGATTTAAGCAATAAAATTAAAAATGCTTATAAAACATAAACCAAACGTTGTAGATGGTCATTTCTTATTACGCAGTAATAAACTCGGCACTCTAAAGCACCCGAGAGCGTTTTTTTCCATGCCAACCTAACCAGAGTGACGGGAGCGGCACAATTCAGAAAAAGTGCTCAGCTCGCCGAGAAAATGCGATTTAAGCAATAAAATTAAAAATGCTTATAAAACATAAACCAAACGTAGGAGGTGGTCATTTCTTCATGCGCAGTGATAAACTCGGCACTCTAAAGCACCCGAGAGCGTTTTATTCGATGCCAACCTAACCAGAGTGACGGGAGCGGCACAATTCAGAAAAAGCGCTCAGCTCGCCGAGAAAATGCGATTTAAGCAATAAAATTAAAAATGCTTATAAAACATAAACCAAACGTTGGAGGTGGTCATTTCTTCATGCGCGGTGATAAACTCGGCACTCTAAAGCACCCGAGAGCGTTTTTTTCCATGCCAACCTAACCAGAGTGACGGGAGCGGCACAATTCAGAAAAAGTGCTCAGCTCGCCGAGAAAATGCGATTTAAGCAATAAAATTAAAAATGCTTATAAAACATAAACCAAACGTTGGAGGTGGTCATTTCTTCATGCGCAGTGATAAACTCGGCACTCTAAAGCACCCGAGAGCGTTTTTTTCGATGCCAACCTAACCAGAGTGACGGGAGCGGCACAATTCAGAAAAAGTGCTCAGCTCGCCGAGTAAATGCGATTTAAGCAATAAAATTAAAAATGCTTATAAAACATAAACCAAACGTTGGAGGTGGTCATTTCTTCATGCGCAGTGATAAACTCGGCACTCTAAAGCACCCGAGAGCGTTTTTTTCGATGCCAACCTAACCAGAGTGACGGGAGCGGCACAATTCAGAAAAAGCGCTCAGCTCGCCGAGAAAATGCGATTTAAGCAATAAAATTAAAAATGCTTATAAAACATAAACCAAACGTTGGAGGTGGTCATTTCTTCATGCGCAGTGATAAACTCGGCACTCTAAAGCACCCGAGAGCGTTTTTTTCCATGCCAACCTAACCAGAGTGACGGGAGCGGCACAATTCAGAAAAAGCGCTCAGCTCGCCGAGAAAATGCGATTTAAGCAATTTAATTAAAAATGCTTATAAAACATAAACCAAACGTTGGAGGTGGTCATTTCTTCATGCACAGTGATAAACTCGGCACTCTAAAGCACCCGAGAGCGTTTTTTTCGATGCTAACCTAACCAGAGTGACGGGAGCGGCACAATTCAGAAAAAGTGCTCAGCTCGCCGAGAAAATGCGATTTAAGCAATAAAATTAAAAATGCTTATAAAACATAAACCAAACGTTGGAGGTGGTCATTTCTTCATGCGCAGTGATAAACTCGGCACTCTAAAGCACCCGAGAGCGTTTTTTTCGATGCCAACCTAACCAGAGTGACGGGAGCGGCACAATTCAGAAAAAGTGCTCAGCTCGCCGAGAAAATGCGATTTAAGCAATAAAATTAAAAATGCTTATAAAACATAAACCAAACGTTGGAGGTGGTCATTTCTTCATGCGCAGTGATAAACTCGGGACTCTAAAGCACCCGAGAGCGTTTTATTCGATGCCAACCTAACCAGAGTGACGGGAGCGGCACAATTCAGAAAAAGTGCTCAGCTCGCCGAGAAAATGCGATTTAAGCAATAAAATTAAAAATGCTTATAAAACATAAACCAAACGTTGGAGGTGGTCATTTCTTCATGCGCAGTGATAAACTCGGCACTCTAAAGCACCCGAGAGCGTTTTTTTCGATGCCAACCTAACCAGAGTGACGGGAGCGGCACAATTCAGAAAAAGCGCTCAGCTCGCCGAGAAAATGCGATTTAAGCAATAAAATTAAAAATGCTTATAAAACATAAACCAAACGTTGGAGGTGGTCATTTCTTCATGCGCAGTGATAAACTCGGCACTCTAAAGCACCCGAGAGCGTTTTTTTCGATGCCAACCTAACCAGAGTGACGGGAGCGGCACAATTCAGAAAAAGCGCTCAGCTCGCCGAGAAAATGCGATTTAAGCAATAAAATTAAAAATGCTTATAAAACATAAACCAAACGTTGGAGGTGGTCATTTCTTCATGCGCAGTGATAAACTCGGCACTCTAAAGCACCCGAGAGCGTTTTTTTCGATGCCAACCTAACCAGAGTGACGGGAGCGGCACAATTCAGAAAAAGTGCTCAGCTCGCCGAGAAAATGCGATTTAAGCAATAAAATTAAAAATGCTTATAAAACATAAACCAAACGTTGGAGGTGGTCATTTCTTCATGCGCAGTGATAAACTCGGCACTCTAAAGCACCCGAGAGCGTTTTTTTCGATGCCAACCTAACCAGAGTGACGGGAGTGGCACAATTCAGAAAAAGTGCTCAGCTCGCCGAGAAAATGCAATTTAAGCAATAAAATTTAAAATGCTTATAAAACATAAACCAAACGTTGTAGATGGTCATTTCTTATTACGCAGTAATAAACTCGGCACTCTAAAGCACCCGAGAGCGTTTTTTTCCATGCCAACCTAACCAGAGTGACGGGAGCGGCACAATTCAGAAAAAGTGCTCAGCTCGCCGAGAAAATGCGATTTAAGCAATAAAATTAAAAATGCTTATAAAACATAAACCAAACGTTGGAGGTGGTCATTTCTTCATGCGCAGTGATAAACTCGGCACTCTAAAGCACCCGAGAGCGTTTTTTTCCATGCCAACCTAACCAGAGTGACGGGAGCGGCACAATTCAGAAAAAGTGCTCAGCTCGCCGAGAAAATGCGATTTAAGCAATAAAATTAAAAATGCTTATAAAACATAAACCAAACGTTGTAAATGGTCATTTCTTATTACGCAGTAATAAACTCGGCACTCTAAAGCACCCGAGAGCGTTTTTTCGATGCCAACCTAACCAGAGTGACGGGAGCGGCACAATACAGAAAAAGCGCTCAGCTCGCCGAGAAAATGCGATTTAAGCAATAAAATTAAAAATGCTTATAAAACATAAACCAAACGTTGGAGGTGGTCTTTTCTTCATGCGCAGTGATAAACTCGGCACTCTAAAGCACCCGAGAGCGTTTTTTTCCATGCCAACCTAAACAGAGTGACGGGAGCGGCACAATTCAGAAAAAGTGCTCAGCTCGCCGAGAAAATGCGATTTAAGCAATAAAATTAAAAATGCTTATAAAACATAAACCAAACGTTGTAGATGGTCATTTCTTATTACGCAGTAATAAACTCGGCACTCTAAAGCACCCGAGAGCGTTTTTTTCCATGCCAACCTAACCAGAGTGACGGGAGCGGCACAATTCAGAAAAAGTGCTCAGCTCGCCGAGAAAATGCGATTTAAGCAATAAAATTAAAAATGCTTATAAAACATAAACCAAACGTTGGAGGTGGTCATTTCTTCATGCGCAGTGATAAACTCGGCACTCTAAAGCACCCGAGAGCGTTTTTTTCGATGCCAACCTAACCAGAGTGACGGGAGCGGCACAATTCAGAAAAAGTGCTCAGCTCGCCGAGAAAATGCGATTTAAGCAATAAAATTAAAAATGCTTATAAAACATAAACCAAAAGTTGGAGGTGGTCATTTCTTCATGCACAGTGATAAACTCGGCACTCTAAAGCACCCGAGAGCGTTTTTTTCCATGCCAACCTAACCAGAGTGACGGGAGCGGCACAATTCAGAAAAAGTGCTCAGCTCGCCGAGAAAATGCGATTTAAGCAATAAAATTAAAAATGCTTATAAAACATAAACCAAACGTTGGAGGTGGTCATTTCTTCATGCGCAGTGATAAACTCGGCACTCTAAAGCACCCGAGAGCGTTTTTTTCCATGCCAACCTAACCAGAGTGACGGGAGCGGCACAATTCAGAAAAAGTGCTCAGCTCGCCGAGAAAATGCGATTTAAGCAATAAAATTAAAAATGCTTATAAAACATAAACCAAACGTTGGAGGTGGTCATTTCTTCATGCACAGTGATAAACTCGGCACTCTAAAGCACCCGAGAGCGTTTTTTTCGATGCCAACCTAACCAGAGTGACGGGAGCGGCACAATTCAGAAAAAGTGCTCAGCTCGCCGAGAAAATGCGATTTAAGCAATAAAATTAAAAATGCTTATAAAACCTAAACCAAACGTTGGAGGTGGTCATTTCTTCATGCGCAGTGATAAACTCGGCACTCTAAAGCACCCGAGAGCGTTTTTTTGGATGCCAACCTAACCAGAGTGACGGGAGTGGCACAATTCAGAAAAAGTGCTCAGCTCGCCGAGAAAATGCGATTTAAGCAATAAAATTAAAAATGCTTATAAAACATAAACCAAACGTTGGAGGTGGTCATTTCTTCATGCGCAGTGATAAACTCGGCACTCTAAAGCACCCGAGAGCGTTTTTTTCCATGCCAACCTAACCAGAGTGACGGGAGCGGCACAATTCAGAAAAAGCGTTCAGCTCGCCGAGAAAATGCGATTTAAGCAATAAAATTAAAAATGCTTATAAAACATAAACCAAACGTTGGAGGTGGTCATTTCTTCATGCACAGTGATAAACTCGGCACTCTAAAGCACCCGAGAGCGTTTTTTTCGATGCCAACCTAACCAGAGTGACGGGAGCGGCACAATTCAGAAAAAGTGCTCAGCTCGCCGAGAAAATGCGATTTAAGCAATAAAATTAAAAATGCTTATAAAACATAAACCAAACGTTGGAGTTGGTCATTTCTTCATGCGCAGTGATAAACTCGGCACTCTAAAGCACCCGAGAGCGTTTTTTTCGATGCCAACCTAACCAGAGTGACGGGAGCGGCACAATTCAGAAAAAGTGCTCAGCTCGCCGAGAAAATGCGATTTAAGCAATAAAATTAAAAATGCTTATAAAACATAAACCAAACGTTGGAGGTGGTCATTTCTTCATGCGCAGTGATAAACTCGGCACTCTAAAGCACCCGAGAGCGTTTTTTTCGATGCCAACCTAACCAGAGTGACGGGAGCGGCACAATTCAGAAAAAGCGCTCAGCTCGCCGAGAAAATGCGATTTAAGCAATAAAATTAAAAATGCTTATAAAACATAAACCAAACGTTGGAGGTGGTCATTTCTTCATGCGCAGTGATAAACTCGGCACTCTAAAGCACCCGAGAGCGTTTTTTGTCGATGCCAAGCTAACCAGAGTGACGGGAGCGGCACAATTCAGAAAAAGCGCTCAGCTCGCCGAGAAAATGCGATTTAAGCAATAAAATTAAAAATGCTTATAAAACATAAACCAAACGTTGGAGGTGGTCATTTCTTCATGCGCAGTGATAAACTCGGCACTCTAAAGCACCCGAGAGCGTTTTTTTCGATGCCAACCTAACCAGAGTGACGGGAGCGGCACAATTCAGAAAAAGTGCTCAGCTCGCCGAGAAAATGCGATTTAAGCAATAAAATTAAAAATGCTTATAAAACATAAACCAAACGTTGGAGGTGGTCATTTCTTCATGCGCAGTGATAAACTCGGCACTCTAAAGCACCCGAGAGCGTTTTTTTCGATGCCAACCTAACCAGAGTGACGGGAGCGGCACAATTCAGAAAAAGTGCTCAGCTCGCCGAGAAAATGCGATTTAAGCAATAAAATTATAAATGCTTATAAAACATAAACCAAACGTTGTAGATGGTCATTTCTTATTACGCAGTAATAAACTCGGCACTCTAAAGCACCCGAGAGCGTTTTTTTCGATGCCAACCTAACCAGAGTGACGGGAGCGGCACAATTCAGAAAAAGCGCTCAGCTCGCCGAGAAAATGCGATTTAAGCAATAAAATTAAAAATGCTTATAAAACATAAACCAAACGTTGGAGGTGGTCATTTCTTCATGCACAGTGATAAACTCGGCACTCTAAAGCACCCGAGAGCGTTTTTTTCGATGCCAACCTAACCAGAGTGACGGGAGCGGCACAATTCAGAAAAAGTGCTCAGCTCGCCGAGAAAATGCGATTTAAGCAATAAAATTAAAAATGCTTACAAAACATAAACCAAACGTTGTAAATGGTCATTTCTTATTACGCAGTAATAAACTCGGCACTCTAAAGCACCCGAGAGCGTTTTTTTCGATGCCAACCTAACCAGAGTGACGGGAGCGGCACAATTCAGAAAAAGCGCTCAGCTCGCCGAGAAAATGCGATTTAAGCAATAAAATTAAAAATGCTTATAAAACATAAACCAAACGTTGGAGGTGGTCATTTCTTCATGCACAGTGATAAACTCGGCACTCTAAAGCACCCGAGAGCATTTTTTTCGATGCCAACCTAACCAGAGTGACGGGAGCGGCACAATTCAGAAAAAGTGCTCAGCTCGCCGAGAAAATGCGATTTAAGCAATAAAATTAAAAATGCTTATAAAACATAAACCAAACGTTGTAGATGGTCATTTCTTATTACGCAGTAATAAACTCGGCACTCTAAAGCACCCGAGAGCGTTTTTTTCGATGCCAACCTAACCAGAGTGACGGGAGCGGCACAATTCAGAAAAAGCGCTCAGCTCGCCGAGAAAATGCGATTTAAGCAATAAAATTAAAAATGCTTATAAAACATAAACCAAACGTTGGAGGTGGTCATTTCTTCATGCACAGTGATAAACTCGGCACTCTAAAGCACCCGAGAGCGTTTTTTTCGATGCCAACCTAACCAGAGTGACGGGAGCGGCACAATTCAGAAAAAGTGCTCAGCTCGCCGAGAAAATGCGATTTAAGCAATAAAATTAAAAATGCTTATAAAACATAAACCAAACGTTGTAGATGGTCATTTCTTATTACGCAGTGATAAACTCGGCACTCTAAAGCACCCGAGAGCGTTTTTTTCCATGCCAACCTAACCAGAGTGACGGGAGCGGCACAATTCAGAAAAAGTGCTCAGCTCGCCGAGAAAATGCGATTTAAGCAATAAAATTAAAAATGCTTATAAAACATAAACCAAACGTTGGAGGTGGTCATTTCTTCATGCGCAGTGATAAACTCGGCACTCTAAAGCACCCGAGAGCGTTTTTTTCCATGCCAACCTAACCAGAGTGACGGGAGCGGCACAATTCAGAAAAAGTGCTCAGCTCGCCGAGAAAATGCGATTTAAGCAATAAAATTAAAAATGTTTATAAAACATAAACCAAACGTTGGAGGTGGTCATTTCTTCATGCGCAGTGATAAACTCGGCACTCTAAAGCACCCGAGAGCGTTTTTTTCCATGCCAACCTAACCAGAGTGACGGGAGCGGCACAATTCAGAAAAAGTGCTCAGCTCGCCGAGAAAATGCGATTTAAGCAATAAAATTAAAAATGCTTATAAAACATAAACCAAACGTTGTAGATGGTCATTTCTTATTACGCAGTAATAAACTCGGCACTCTAAAGCACCCGAGAGCGTTTTTTTCCATGCCAACCTAACCAGAGTGACGGGAGCGGCACAATTCAGAAAAAGTGCTCAGCTCGCCGAGAAAATGCGATTTAAGCAATAAAATTAAAAATGCTTATAAAACATAAACCAAACGTAGGAGGTGGTCATTTCTTCATGCGCAGTGATAAACTCGGCACTCTAAAGCACCCGAGAGCGTTTTATTCGATGCCAACCTAACCAGAGTGACGGGAGCGGCACAATTCAGAAAAAGCGCTCAGCTCGCCGAGAAAATGCGATTTAAGCAATAAAATTAAAAATGCTTATAAAACATAAACCAAACGTTGGAGGTGGTCATTTCTTCATGCGCGGTGATAAACTCGGCACTCTAAAGCACCCGAGAGCGTTTTTTTCCATGCCAACCTAACCAGAGTGACGGGAGCGGCACAATTCAGAAAAAGTGCTCAGCTCGCCGAGAAAATGCGATTTAAGCAATAAAATTAAAAATGCTTATAAAACATAAACCAAACGTTGGAGGTGGTCATTTCTTCATGCGCAGTGATAAACTCGGCACTCTAAAGCACCCGAGAGCGTTTTTTTCGATGCCAACCTAACCAGAGTGACGGGAGCGGCACAATTCAGAAAAAGTGCTCAGCTCGCCGAGTAAATGCGATTTAAGCAATAAAATTAAAAATGCTTATAAAACATAAACCAAACGTTGGAGGTGGTCATTTCTTCATGCGCAGTGATAAACTCGGCACTCTAAAGCACCCGAGAGCGTTTTTTTCGATGCCAACCTAACCAGAGTGACGGGAGCGGCACAATTCAGAAAAAGCGCTCAGCTCGCCGAGAAAATGCGATTTAAGCAATAAAATTAAAAATGCTGATAAAACATAAACCAAACGTTGGAGGTGGTCATTTCTTCATGCGCAGTGATAAACTCGGCACTCTAAAGCACCCGAGAGCGTTTTTTTCCATGCCAACCTAACCAGAGTGACGGGAGCGGCACAATTCAGAAAAAGCGCTCAGCTCGCCGAGAAAATGCGATTTAAGCAATTTAATTAAAAATGCTTATAAAACATAAACCAAACGTTGGAGGTGGTCATTTCTTCATGCACAGTGATAAACTCGGCACTCTAAAGCACCCGAGAGCGTTTTTTTCGATGCTAACCTAACCAGAGTGACGGGAGCGGCACAATTCAGAAAAAGTGCTCAGCTCGCCGAGAAAATGCGATTTAAGCAATAAAATTAAAAATGCTTATAAAACATAAACCAAACGTTGGAGGTGGTCATTTCTTCATGCGCAGTGATAAACTCGGCACTCTAAAGCACCCGAGAGCGTTTTTTTCGATGCCAACCTAACCAGAGTGACGGGAGCGGCACAATTCAGAAAAAGTGCTCAGCTCGCCGAGAAAATGCGATTTAAGCAATAAAATTAAAAATGCTTATAAAACATAAACCAAACGTTGGAGGTGGTCATTTCTTCATGCGCAGTGATAAACTCGGGACTCTAAAGCACCCGAGAGCGTTTTATTCGATGCCAACCTAACCAGAGTGACGGGAGCGGCACAATTCAGAAAAAGTGCTCAGCTCGCCGAGAAAATGCGATTTAAGCAATAAAATTAAAAATGCTTATAAAACATAAACCAAACGTTGGAGGTGGTCATTTCTTCATGCGCAGTGATAAACTCGGCACTCTAAAGCACCCGAGAGCGTTTTTTTCGATGCCAACCTAACCAGAGTGACGGGAGCGGCACAATTCAGAAAAAGCGCTCAGCTCGCCGAGAAAATGCGATTTAAGCAATAAAATTAAAAATGCTTATAAAACATAAACCAAACGTTGGAGGTGGTCATTTCTTCATGCGCAGTGATAAACTCGGCACTCTAAAGCACCCGAGAGCGTTTTTTTCGATGCCAACCTAACCAGAGTGACGGGAGCGGCACAATTCAGAAAAAGCGCTCAGCTCGCCGAGAAAATGCGATTTAAGCAATAAAATTAAAAATGCTTATAAAACATAAACCAAACGTTGGAGGTGGTCATTTCTTCATGCGCAGTGATAAACTCGGCACTCTAAAGCACCCGAGAGCGTTTTTTTCGATGCCAACCTAACCAGAGTGACGGGAGCGGCACAATTCAGAAAAAGTGCTCAGCTCGCCGAGAAAATGCGATTTAAGCAATAAAATTAAAAATGCTTATAAAACATAAACCAAACGTTGGAGGTGGTCATTTCTTCATGCGCAGTGATAAACTCGGCACTCTAAAGCACCCGAGAGCGTTTTTTTCGATGCCAACCTAACCAGAGTGACGGGAGCGGCACAATTCAGAAAAAGTGCTCAGCTCGCCGAGAAAATGCAATTTAAGCAATAAAATTTAAAATGCTTATAAAACATAAACCAAACGTTGTAGATGGTCATTTCTTATTACGCAGTAATAAACTCGGCACTCTAAAGCACCCGAGAGCGTTTTTTTCCATGCCAACCTAACCAGAGTGACGGGAGCGGCACAATTCAGAAAAAGTGCTCAGCTCGCCGAGAAAATGCGATTTAAGCAATAAAATTAAAAATGCTTATAAAACATAAACCAAACGTTGGAGGTGGTCATTTCTTCATGCGCAGTGATAAACTCGGCACTCTAAAGCACCCGAGAGCGTTTTTTTCCATGCCAACCTAACCAGAGTGACGGGAGCGGCACAATTCAGAAAAAGTGCTCAGCTCGCCGAGAAAATGCGATTTAAGCAATAAAATTAAAAATGCTTATAAAACATAAACCAAACGTTGGAGGTGGTCATTTCTTCATGCGCAGTGATAAACTCGGCACTCTAAAGCACCCGAGAGCGTTTTATTTGATGCCAACCTAACCAGAGTGACGGGAGCGGCACAATTCAGAAAAAGTGCTCAGCTCGCCGAGAAAATGCGATTTAAGCAATAAAATTAAAAATGCTTATAAAACATAAACCAAACGTTGGAGGTGGTCATTTCTTCATGCGCAGTGATAAACTCGGCACTCTAAAGCACCCGAGAGCGTTTTTTTCGATGCCAACCTAACCAGAGTGACGGGAGCGGCACAATTCAGAAAAAGCGCTCAGCTCGCCGAGAAAATGCGATTTAAGCAATAAAATTAAAAATGCTTATAAAACATAAACCAAACGTTGGAGGTGGTCATTTCTTCATGCACAGTGATAAACTCGGCACTCTAAAGCACCCGAGAGCGTTTTTTTCGATGCCAACCTAACCAGAGTGACGGGAGCGGCACAATTCAGAAAAAGTGCTCAGCTCGCCGAGAAAATGCGATTTAAGCAATAAAATTAAAAATGCTTATAAAACATAAACCAAACGTTGTAAATGGTCATTTCTTATTACGCAGTAATAAACTCGGCACTCTAAAGCACCCGAGAGCGTTTTTTCGATGCCAACCTAACCAGAGTGACGGGAGCGGCACAATACAGAAAAAGCGCTCAGCTCGCCGAGAAAATGCGATTTAAGCAATAAAATTAAAAATGCTTATAAAACATAAACCAAACGTTGGAGGTGGTCTTTTCTTCATGCGCAGTGATAAACTCGGCACTCTAAAGCACCCGAGAGCGTTTTTTTCCATGCCAACCTAAACAGAGTGACGGGAGCGGCACAATTCAGAAAAAGTGCTCAGCTCGCCGAGAAAATGCGATTTAAGCAATAAAATTAAAAATGCTTATAAAACATAAACCAAACGTTGTAGATGGTCATTTCTTATTACGCAGTAATAAACTCGGCACTCTAAAGCACCCGAGAGCGTTTTTTTCCATGCCAACCTAACCAGAGTGACGGGAGCGGCACAATTCAGAAAAAGTGCTCAGCTCGCCGAGAAAATGCGATTTAAGCAATAAAATTAAAAATGCTTATAAAACATAAACCAAACGTTGGAGGTGGTCATTTCTTCATGCGCAGTGATAAACTCGGCACTCTAAAGCACCCGAGAGCGTTTTTTTCGATGCCAACCTAACCAGAGTGACGGGAGCGGCACAATTCAGAAAAAGTGCTCAGCTCGCCGAGAAAATGCGATTTAAGCAATAAAATTAAAAATGCTTATAAAACATAAACCAAAAGTTGGAGGTGGTCATTTCTTCATGCACAGTGATAAACTCGGCACTCTAAAGCACCCGAGAGCGTTTTTTTCCATGCCAACCTAACCAGAGTGACGGGAGCGGCACAATTCAGAAAAAGTGCTCAGCTCGCCGAGAAAATGCGATTTAAGCAATAAAATTAAAAATGCTTATAAAACATAAACCAAACGTTGGAGGTGGTCATTTCTTCATGCGCAGTGATAAACTCGGCACTCTAAAGCACCCGAGAGCGTTTTTTTCCATGCCAACCTAACCAGAGTGACGGGAGCGGCACAATTCAGAAAAAGTGCTCAGCTCGCCGAGAAAATGCGATTTAAGCAATAAAATTAAAAATGCTTATAAAACATAAACCAAACGTTGGAGGTGGTCATTTCTTCATGCACAGTGATAAACTCGGCACTCTAAAGCACCCGAGAGCGTTTTTTTCGATGCCAACCTAACCAGAGTGACGGGAGCGGCACAATTCAGAAAAAGTGCTCAGCTCGCCGAGAAAATGCGATTTAAGCAATAAAATTAAAAATGCTTATAAAACCTAAACCAAACGTTGGAGGTGGTCATTTCTTCATGCGCAGTGATAAACTCGGCACTCTAAAGCACCCGAGAGCGTTTTTTTGGATGCCAACCTAACCAGAGTGACGGGAGCGGCACAATTCAGAAAAAGTGCTCAGCTCGCCGAGAAAATGCGATTTAAGCAATAAAATTAAAAATGCTTATAAAACATAAACCAAACGTTGGAGGTGGTCATTTCTTCATGCGCAGTGATAAACTCGGCACTCTAAAGCACCCGAGAGCGTTTTTTTCCATGCCAACCTAACCAGAGTGACGGGAGCGGCACAATTCAGAAAAAGCGTTCAGCTCGCCGAGAAAATGCGATTTAAGCAATAAAATTAAAAATGCTTATAAAACATAAACCAAACGTTGGAGGTGGTCATTTCTTCATGCACAGTGATAAACTCGGCACTCTAAAGCACCCGAGAGCGTTTTTTTCGATGCCAACCTAACCAGAGTGACGGGAGCGGCACAATTCAGAAAAAGTGCTCAGCTCGCCGAGAAAATGCGATTTAAGCAATAAAATTAAAAATGCTTATAAAACATAAACCAAACGTTGGAGTTGGTCATTTCTTCATGCGCAGTGATAAACTCGGCACTCTAAAGCACCCGAGAGCGTTTTTTTCGATGCCAACCTAACCAGAGTGACGGGAGCGGCACAATTCAGAAAAAGTGCTCAGCTCGCCGAGAAAATGCGATTTAAGCAATAAAATTAAAAATGCTTATAAAACATAAACCAAACGTTGGAGGTGGTCATTTCTTCATGCGCAGTGATAAACTCGGCACTCTAAAGCACCCGAGAGCGTTTTTTTCGATGCCAACCTAACCAGAGTGACGGGAGCGGCACAATTCAGAAAAAGCGCTCAGCTCGCCGAGAAAATGCGATTTAAGCAATAAAATTAAAAATGCTTATAAAACATAAACCAAACGTTGGAGGTGGTCATTTCTTCATGCGCAGTGATAAACTCGGCACTCTAAAGCACCCGAGAGCGTTTTTTGTCGATGCCAAGCTAACCAGAGTGACGGGAGCGGCACAATTCAGAAAAAGCGCTCAGCTCGCCGAGAAAATGCGATTTAAGCAATAAAATTAAAAATGCTTATAAAACATAAACCAAACGTTGGAGGTGGTCATTTCTTCATGCGCAGTGATAAACTCGGCACTCTAAAGCACCCGAGAGCGTTTTTTTCGATGCCAACCTAACCAGAGTGACGGGAGCGGCACAATTCAGAAAAAGTGCTCAGCTCGCCGAGAAAATGCGATTTAAGCAATAAAATTAAAAATGCTTATAAAACATAAACCAAACGTTGGAGGTGGTCATTTCTTCATGCGCAGTGATAAACTCGGCACTCTAAAGCACCCGAGAGCGTTTTATTCGATGCCAACCTAACCAGAGTGACGGGAGCGGCACAATTCAGAAAAAGTGCTCAGCTCGCCGAGAAAATGCGATTTAAGCAATAAAATTATAAATGCTTATAAAACATAAACCAAACGTTGGAGGTGGTCATTTCTTCATGCGCAGTGATAAACTCGGCACTCTAAAGCACCCGAGAGCGTTTTTTTCGATGCCAACCTAACCAGAGTGACGGGAGCGGCACAATTCAGAAAAAGTGCTCAGCTCGCCGAGAAAATGCGATTTAAGCAATAAAATCAAAAATGCTTATAAAACATAAACCAAACGTTGGAGTTGGTCATTTCTTCATGCGCAGTGATAAACTCGGCACTCTAAAGCACCCGAGAGCGTTTTTTTCGATGCCAACCTAACCAGAGTGACGGGAGCGGCACAATTCAGAAAAAGTGCTCAGCTCGCCGAGAAAATGCGATTTAAGCAATAAAATTAAAAATGCTTATAAAACATAAACCAAACGTTGGAGGTGGTCATTTCTTCATGCGCAGTGATAAACTCGGCACTCTAAAGCACCCAAGAGCGTTTTTTTCGATGCCAACCTAACCAGAGTGACGGGAGCGGCACAATTCAGAAAAAGCGCTCAGCTCGCCGAGAAAATGCGATTTAAGCAATAAAATTAAAAATGCTTATAAAACATAAACCAAACGTTGGAGGTGGTCATTTCTTCATGCGCAGTGATAAACTCGGCACTCTAAAGCACCCGAGAGCGATTTTTTCCATGCCAACCTAACCAGAGTGACGGGAGCGGCACAATTCAGAAAAAGTGCTCAGCTCGCCGAGAAAATGCGATTTAAGCAATAAAATTAAAAATGCTTATAAAACATAAACCAAACGTTGGAGGTGGTCATTTCTTCATGCGCAGTGATAAACTCGGCACTCTAAAGCACCCGAGAGCGTTTTTTTCGATGCCAACCTAACCAGAGTGACGGGAGCGGCACAATTCAGAAAAAGTGCTCAGCTCGCCGAGAAAATGCGATTTAAGCAATAAAATTAAAAATGCTTATAAAACATAAACCAAACGTTGGAGGTGGCCATTTCTTCATGCGCAGTGATAAACTCGGCACTCTAAAGCACCCGAGAGCGTTTTTTTCCATGCCAACCTAACCAGAGTGACGGGAGCGGCACAATTCAGAAAGTGCTCAGCTCGCCGAGAAAATGCGATTTAAGCAATAAAATTAAAAATGCTTATAAAACATAAACCAAACGTTGTAGATGGTCATTTCTTATTACGCAGTGATAAACTCGGCACTCTAAAGCACCCGAGAGCGTTTTTTTCGATGCCAACCTAACCAGAGTGACGGGAGCGGCACAATTCAGAAAAAGCGCTCAGCTCGCCGAGAAAATGCGATTTAAGCAATAAAATTAAAAATGCTTATAAAACATAAACCAAACGTTGGAGGTGGTCATTTCTTCATGCGCAGTGATAAACTCGGCACTCTAAAGCACCCGAGAGCGTTTTTTTCCATGCCAACCTAAACAGAGTGACGGGAGCGGCACAATTCAGAAAAAGTGCTCAGCTCGCCGAGAAAATGCGATTTAAGCAATACAATTAAAAATGCTTATAAAACATAAACCAAACGTTGTAGATGGTCATTTCTTATTACGCAGTAATAAACTCGGCACTCTAAAGCACCCGAGAGCGATTTTTTCCATGCCAACCTAACCAGAGTGACGGGAGCGGCACAATTCAGAAAAAGTGCTCAGCTCGCCGAGAAAATGCGATTTAAGCAATAAAATTAAAAATGCTTATAAAACATAAACCAAACGTTGGAGGTGGTCATTTCTTCATGCGCAGTGATAAACTCGGCACTCTAAAGCACCCGAGAGCGTTTTTTTCGATGCCAACCTAACCAGAGTGACGGGAGCGGCACAATTCAGAAAAAGTGCTCAGCTCGCCGAGAAAATGCGATTTAAGCAATAAAATTAAAAATGCTTATAAAACATAAACCAAACGTTGGAGGTGGCCATTTCTTCATGCGCAGTGATAAACTCGGCACTCTAAAGCACCCGAGAGCGTTTTTTTCCATGCCAACCTAACCAGAGTGACGGGAGCGGCACAATTCAGAAAAAGTGCTCAGCTCGCCGAGAAAATGCGATTTAAGCAATAAAATTAAAAATGCTTATAAAACATAAACCAAACGTTGGAGGTGGTCATTTCTTCATGCGCAGTGATAAACTCGGCACTCTAAAGCACCCGAGAGCGTTTTTTTCCATGCCAACCTAACCAGAGTGACGGGAGCGGCACAATTCAGAAAAAGTGCTCAGCTCGCCGAGAAAATGCGATTTAAGCAATAAAATTAAAAATGCTTATAAAACATAAACCAAACGTTGTAGATGGTCATTTCTTATTACGCAGTAATAAACTCGGCACTCTAAAGCACCCGAGAGCGTTTTTTTCCATGCCAACCTAACCAGAGTGACGGGAGCGGCACAATTCAGAAAAAGTGCTCAGCTCGCCGAGAAAATGCGATTTAAGCAATACAATTAAAAATGCTTATAAAACATAAACCAAACGTTGGAGGTGGTCATTTCTTCATGTGCAGTGATAAACTCGGCACTCTAAAGCACCCGAGAGCGTTTTTTTCCATGCCAACCTAACCAGAGTGACGGGAGCGGCACAATTCAGAAAAAGTGCTCAGCTCGCCGAGAAAATGCGATTTAATCAATAAAATTAAAAATGCTTATAAAACATAAACCAAACGTTGGAGGTGGTCATTTCTTCATGCACAGTGATAAACTCGGCACTCTAAAGCACCCGAGAGCGTTTTTTTCGATGCCAACCTAACCAGAGTGACGGGAGCGGCACAATTCAGAAAAAGTGCTCAGCTTGCCGAGAAAATGCGATTTAAGCAATAAAATTAAAAATGCTTATAAAACATAAACCAAACGTTGGAGGTGGTCATTTCTTCATGCGCAGTGATAAACTCGGCACTCTAAAGCACCCGAGAGCGTTTTTTTCGATGCCAACTTAACCAGAGTGACGGGAGCGGCACAATTCAGAAAAAGTGCTCAGCTCGCCGAGAAAATGCGATTTAAGCAATAAAATTAAAAATGCTTATAAAACATAAACCAAACGTTGGAGGTGGTCATTTCTTCATGCGCAGTGATAAACTCGGCACTCTAAAGCACCCGAGAGCGTTTTATTCGATGCCAACCTAACCAGAGTGACGGGAGCGGCACAATTCAGAAAAAGTGCTCAGCTCGCCGAGAAAATGCGATTTAAGCAATAAAATTAAAAATGCTTATAAAACATAAACCAAACGTTGGAGGTGGTCATTTCTTCATGCGCAGTGATAAACTCGGCACTCTAAAGCACCCGAGAGCGTTTTTTTCGATGCCAACCTAACCAGAGTGACGGGAGCGGCACAATTCAGAAAAAGCGCTCAGCTCGCCGAGAAAATGCGATTTAAGCAATAAAATTAAAAATGCTTATAAAACATAAACCAAACGTTGGAGGTGGTAATTTCTTCATGCGCAGTGATAAACTCGGCACTCTAAAGCACCCGAGAGCGTTTTTTTCGATGCCAACCTAACCAGAGTGACGGGAGCGGCACAATTCAGAAAAAGCGCTCAACTCGCCGAGAAAATGCAATTTAAGCAATAAAATTAAAAATGCTTATAAAACATAAACCAAACGTTGGAGGTGGTCATTTCTTCATGCGCAGTGATAAACTCGGCACTCTAAAGCACCCGAGAGCGTTTTTTTCGATGCCAACCTAACCAGAGTGACGGGAGCGGCACAATTCAGAAAAAGTGCTCAGCTCGCCGAGAAAATGCGATTTAAGCAATAAAATTAAAAATGCTTATAAAACATAAACCAAACGTTGGAGGTGGTCATTTCTTCATGCGCAGTGATAAACTCGGCACTCTAAAGCACCCGAGAGCGTTTTTTTCGATGCCAACCTAACCAGAGTGACGGGAGCGGCACAATTCAGAAAAAGCGCTCAGCTCGCCGAGAAAATGCGATTTAAGCAATAAAATTAAAAATGCTTATAAAACATAAACCAAACGTTGGAGGTGGTCATTTCTTCATGCACAGTGATAAACTCGGCACTCTAAAGCACCCGAGAGCGTTTTTTTCGATGCCAACCTAACCAGAGTGACGGGAGCGGCACATTTCAGAAAAAGTGCTCAGCTCGCCGAGAAAATGCGATTTAAGCAATAAAATTAAAAATGCTTATAAAACATAAACCAAACGTTGGAGGTGGTCATTTCTTCATGCGCAGTGATAAACTCGGCACTCTAAAGCACCCGAGAGCGTTTTTTTCGATGCCAACCTAACCAGAGTGACGCGAGCGGCACAATTCAGAAAAAGCGCTCAGCTCGCCGAGAAAATGCGATTTAAGCAATAAAATTAAAAATGCTTATAAAACATAAACCAAACGTTGGAGGTGGTAATTTCTTCATGCGCAGTGATAAACTCGGCACTCTAAAGCACCCGAGAGCGTTTTTTTCGATGCCAACCTAACCAGAGTGACGGGAGCGGCACAATTCAGAAAAAGTGCTCAGCTCGCCGAGAAAATGCGATTTAAGCAATAAAATTAAAAATGCTTATAAAACATAAACCAAACGTTGGAGTTGGTCATTTCTTCATGCGCAGTGATAAACTCGGCACTCTAAAGCACCCGAGAGCGTTTTTTTCGATGCCAACCTAACCAGAGTGAAGGGAGCGGCACAATTCAGAAAAAGTGCTCAGCTCGCCGAGAAAATGCGATTTAAGCAATAAAATTAAAAATGCTTATAAAACATAAACCAAACGTTGGAGGTGGTCATTTCTTCATGCGCAGTGATAAACTCGGCACTCTAAAGCACCCAAGAGCGTTTTTTTCGATGCCAACCTAACCAGAGTGACGGGAGCGGCACAATTCAGAAAAAGCGCTCAGCTCGCCGAGAAAATGCGATTTAAGCAATAAAATTAAAAATGCTTATAAAACATAAACCAAACGTTGGAGGTGGTCATTTCTTCATGCACAGTGATAAACTCGGCACTCTAAAGCACCCGAGAGCGTTTTTTTCGATGCCAACCTAACCAGAGTGACGGGAGCGGCACAATTCAGAAAAAGTGCTCAGCTCGCGAGAAAATGCGATTTAAGCAATAAAATTAAAAATGCTTATAAAACATAAACCAAACGTTGTAAATTGTCATTTCTTATTACGCAGTAATAAACTCGGCACTCTAAAGCACCCGAGAGCGTTTTTTTCGATGCCAACCTAACCAGAGTGACGGGAGCGGCACAATTCAGAAAAAGCGCTCAGCTCGCCGAGAAAATGCGATTTAAGCAATAAAATTAAAAATGCTTATAAAACATAAACCAAACGTTGGAGGTGGTCATTTCTTCATGCACAGTGATAAACTCGGCACTCTAAAGCACCCGAGAGCGTTTTTTTTCATGCCAACCTAACCAGAGTGACGGGAGCGGCACAATTCAGAAAAAGTGCTCAGCTCGCCGAGAAAATGCGATTTAAGCAATAAAATTAAAAATGCTTATAAAACATAAACCAAATATTGGAGGTGGTCATTTCTTCATGCGCAGTGATAAACTCGGCACTCTAAAGCACCCGAGAGCGTTTTTTTCGATGCCAACCTAACCAGAGTGACGGGAGCGGCACAATTCAGAAAAAGTGCTCAGCTCGCCGAGAAAATGCGATTTAAGCAATAAAATTAAAAATGCTTATAAAACATAAACCAAACGTTGGAGGTGGTCATTTCTTCATGCGCAGTGATAAACTCGGCACTCTAAAGCACCCGAGAGCGTTTTATTCGATGCCAACCTAACCAGAGTGACGGGAGCGGCACAATTCAGAAAAAGTGCTCAGCTCGCCGAGAAAATGCGATTTAAGCAATAAAATTAAAAATGCTTATAAAACATAAACCAAACGTTGGAGGTGGTCATTTCTTCATGCGCAGTGATAAACTCGGCACTCTAAAGCACCCGAGAGCGTTTTTTTCGATGCCAACCTAACCAGAGTGACGGGAGCGGCACAATTCAGAAAAAGCGCTCAGCTCGCCGAGAAAATGCGATTTAAGCAATAAAATTAAAAATGCTTATAAAACATAAACCAAACGTTGGAGGTGGTAATTTCTTCATGCGCAGTGATAAACTCGGCACTCTAAAGCACCCGAGAGCGTTTTTTTCGATGCCAACCTAACCAGAGTGACGGGAGCGGCACAATTCAGAAAAAGCGCTCAACTCGCCGAGAAAATGCAATTTAAGCAATAAAATTAAAAATGCTTATAAAACATAAACCAAACGTTGGAGGTGGTCATTTCTTCATGCGCAGTGATAAACTCGGCACTCTAAAGCACCCGAGAGCGTTTTTTTCGATGCCAACCTAACCAGAGTGACGGGAGCGGCACAATTCAGAAAAAGTGCTCAGCTCGCCGAGAAAATGCGATTTAAGCAATAAAATTAAAAATGCTTATAAAACATAAACCAAACGTTGGAGGTGGTCATTTCTTCATGCGCAGTGATAAACTCGGCACTCTAAAGCACCCGAGAGCGTTTTTTTCGATGCCAACCTAACCAGAGTGACGGGAGCGGCACAATTCAGAAAAAGCGCTCAGCTCGCCGAGAAAATGCGATTTAAGCAATAAAATTAAAAATGCTTATAAAACATAAACCAAACGTTGGAGGTGGTCATTTCTTCATGCACAGTGATAAACTCGGCACTCTAAAGCACCCGAGAGCGTTTTTTTCGATGCCAACCTAACCAGAGTGACGGGAGCGGCACATTTCAGAAAAAGTGCTCAGCTCGCCGAGAAAATGCGATTTAAGCAATAAAATTAAAAATGCTTATAAAACATAAACCAAACGTTGGAGGTGGTCATTTCTTCATGCGCAGTGATAAACTCGGCACTCTAAAGCACCCGAGAGCGTTTTTTTCGATGCCAACCTAACCAGAGTGACGCGAGCGGCACAATTCAGAAAAAGCGCTCAGCTCGCCGAGAAAATGCGATTTAAGCAATAAAATTAAAAATGCTTATAAAACATAAACCAAACGTTGGAGGTGGTAATTTCTTCATGCGCAGTGATAAACTCGGCACTCTAAAGCACCCGAGAGCGTTTTTTTCGATGCCAACCTAACCAGAGTGACGGGAGCGGCACAATTCAGAAAAAGTGCTCAGCTCGCCGAGAAAATGCGATTTAAGCAATAAAATTAAAAATGCTTATAAAACATAAACCAAACGTTGGAGTTGGTCATTTCTTCATGCGCAGTGATAAACTCGGCACTCTAAAGCACCCGAGAGCGTTTTTTTCGATGCCAACCTAACCAGAGTGAAGGGAGCGGCACAATTCAGAAAAAGTGCTCAGCTCGCCGAGAAAATGCGATTTAAGCAATAAAATTAAAAATGCTTATAAAACATAAACCAAACGTTGGAGGTGGTCATTTCTTCATGCGCAGTGATAAACTCGGCACTCTAAAGCACCCAAGAGCGTTTTTTTCGATGCCAACCTAACCAGAGTGACGGGAGCGGCACAATTCAGAAAAAGCGCTCAGCTCGCCGAGAAAATGCGATTTAAGCAATAAAATTAAAAATGCTTATAAAACATAAACCAAACGTTGGAGGTGGTCATTTCTTCATGCACAGTGATAAACTCGGCACTCTAAAGCACCCGAGAGCGTTTTTTTCGATGCCAACCTAACCAGAGTGACGGGAGCGGCACAATTCAGAAAAAGTGCTCAGCTCGCGAGAAAATGCGATTTAAGCAATAAAATTAAAAATGCTTATAAAACATAAACCAAACGTTGTAAATTGTCATTTCTTATTACGCAGTAATAAACTCGGCACTCTAAAGCACCCGAGAGCGTTTTTTTCGATGCCAACCTAACCAGAGTGACGGGAGCGGCACAATTCAGAAAAAGCGCTCAGCTCGCCGAGAAAATGCGATTTAAGCAATAAAATTAAAAATGCTTATAAAACATAAACCAAACGTTGGAGGTGGTCATTTCTTCATGCACAGTGATAAACTCGGCACTCTAAAGCACCCGAGAGCGTTTTTTTTCATGCCAACCTAACCAGAGTGACGGGAGCGGCACAATTCAGAAAAAGTGCTCAGCTCGCCGAGAAAATGCGATTTAAGCAATAAAATTAAAAATGCTTATAAAACATAAACCAAATATTGGAGGTGGTCATTTCTTCATGCGCAGTGATAAACTCGGCACTTTAAAGCACCCGAGAGCGTTTTTTTCGATGCCAACCTAACCAGAGTGACGGGAGCGGCACAATTCAGAAAAAGTGCTCAGCTCGCCGAGAAAATGCGATTTAAGCAATAAAATTAAAAATGCTTATAAAACATAAACCAAACGTTGGAGGTGGTCATTTCTTCATGCGCAGTGATAAACTCGGCACTCTAAAGCACCCGAGAGCGTTTTTTTCCATGCCAACCTAACCAGAGTGACGGGAGCGGCACAATTCAGAAAAAGTGCTCAGCTCGCCGAGAAAATGCGATTTAAGCAATAAAATTAAAAATGCTTATAAAACATAAACCAAACGTTGGAGGTGGCCATTTCTTCATGCGCAGTGATAAACTCGGCACTCTAAAGCACCCGAGAGCGTTTTTTTCCATGCCAACCTAACCAGAGTGACGGGAGCGGCACAATTCAGAAAAAGTGCTCAGCTCGCCGAGAAAATGCGATTCAAGCAATAAAATTAAAAATGCTTATAAAACATAAACCAAACGTTGGAGGTGGCCATTTCTTCATGCGCAGTGATAAACTCGGCACTCTAAAGCACCCGAGAGCGTTTTTTTCCATGCCAACCTAACCAGAGTGACGGGAGCGGCACAATTCAGAAAAAGTGCTCAGCTCGCCGAGAAAATGCGATTTAAGCAATAAAATTAAAAATGCTTATAAAACATAAACCAAACGTTGGAGGTGGTCATTTCTTCATGCGCAGTGATAAACTCGGCACTCTAAAGCACCCGAGAGCGTTTTTTTCGATGCCAACCTAACCAGAGTGACGGGAGCGGCACAATTCAGAAAAAGCGCTCAGCTCGCCGAGAAAATGCGATTTAAGCAATAAAATTAAAAATGCTTATAAAACATAAACCAAACGTTGGAGGTGGTCATTTCTTCATGCACAGTGATAAACTCGGCACTCTAAAGCACCCGAGAGCGTTTTTTTCGATGCCAACCTAACCAGAGTGACGGGAGCGGCACAATTCAGAAAAAGTGCTCAGCTCGCCGAGAAAATGCGATTTAAGCAATAAAATTAAAAATGCTTATAAAACATAAACCAAACGTTGGAGGTGGTCATTTCTTCATGCGCAGTGATAAACTCGGCACTCTAAAGCACCCGAGAGCGTTTTTTTCGATGCCAACCTAACCAGAGTGACGCGAGCGGCACAATTCAGAAAAAGCGCTCAGCTCGCCGAGAAAATGCGATTTAAGCAATAAAATTAAAAATGCTTATAAAACATAAACCAAACGTTGGAGGTGGTAATTTCTTCATGCGCAGTGATAAACTCGGCACTCTAAAGCACCCGAGAGCGTTTTTTTCGATGCCAACCTAACCAGAGTGACGGGAGCGGCACAATTCAGAAAAAGTGCTCAGCTCGCCGAGAAAATGCGATTTAAGCAATAAAATTAAAAATGCTTATAAAACATAAACCAAACGTTGGAGTTGGTCATTTCTTCATGCGCAGTGATAAACTCGGCACTCTAAAGCACCCGAGAGCGTTTTTTTCGATGCCAACCTAACCAGAGTGAAGGGAGCGGCACAATTCAGAAAAAGTGCTCAGCTCGCCGAGAAAATGCGATTTAAGCAATAAAATTAAAAATGCTTATAAAACATAAACCAAACGTTGGAGGTGGTCATTTCTTCATGCGCAGTGATAAACTCGGCACTCTAAAGCACCCAAGAGCGTTTTTTTCGATGCCAACCTAACCAGAGTGACGGGAGCGGCACAATTCAGAAAAAGCGCTCAGCTCGCCGAGAAAATGCGATTTAAGCAATAAAATTAAAAATGCTTATAAAACATAAACCAAACGTTGGAGGTGGTCATTTCTTCATGCACAGTGATAAACTCGGCACTCTAAAGCACCCGAGAGCGTTTTTTTCGATGCCAACCTAACCAGAGTGACGGGAGCGGCACAATTCAGAAAAAATTTTCAGCTCGCCGAGAAAATGCGATTTAAGCAATAAAATTAAAAATGCTTATAAAACATAAACCAAACGTTGTAGATGGTCATTTCTTATTACGCAGTAATAAACTCGGCACTCTAAAGCACCCGAGAGCGTTTTTTTCCATGCCAACCTAACCAGAGTGACGGGAGCGGCACAATTCAGAAAAAGTGCTCAGCTCGCCGAGAAAATGCGATTTAAGCAATAAAATTAAAAATGCTTATAAAACATAAACCAAACGTTGGAGGTGGCCATTTCTTCATGCGCAGTGATAAACTCGGCACTCTAAAGCACCCGAGAGCGTTTTTTTCCATGCCAACCTAACCAGAGTGACGGGAGCGGCACAATTCAGAAAAAGTGCTCAGCTCGCCGAGAAAATGCGATTCAAGCAATAAAATTAAAAATGCTTATAAAACATAAACCAAACGTTGGAGGTGGCCATTTCTTCATGCGCAGTGATAAACTCGGCACTCTAAAGCACCCGAGAGCGTTTTTTTCCATGCCAACCTAACCAGAGTGACGGGAGCGGCACAATTCAGAAAAAGTGCTCAGCTCGCCGAGAAAATGCGATTTAAGCAATAAAATTAAAAATGCTTATAAAACATAAACCAAACGTTGGAGGTGGTCATTTCTTCATGCGCAGTGATAAACTCGGCACTCTAAAGCACCCGAGAGCGTTTTTTTCGATGCCAACCTAACCAGAGTGACGGGAGCGGCACAATTCAGAAAAAGCGCTCAGCTCGCCGAGAAAATGCGATTTAAGCAATAAAATTAAAAATGCTTATAAAACATAAACCAAACGTTGGAGGTGGTCATTTCTTCATGCACAGTGATAAACTCGGCACTCTAAAGCACCCGAGAGCGTTTTTTTCGATGCCAACCTAACCAGAGTGACGGGAGCGGCACAATTCAGAAAAAGTGCTCAGCTCGCCGAGAAAATGCGATTTAAGCAATAAAATTAAAAATGCTTATAAAACATAAACCAAACGTTGGAGGTGGTCATTTCTTCATGCGCAGTGATAAACTCGGCACTCTAAAGCACCCGAGAGCGTTTTTTTCGATGCCAACCTAACCAGAGTGACGCGAGCGGCACAATTCAGAAAAAGCGCTCAGCTCGCCGAGAAAATGCGATTTAAGCAATAAAATTAAAAATGCTTATAAAACATAAACCAAACGTTGGAGGTGGTAATTTCTTCATGCGCAGTGATAAACTCGGCACTCTAAAGCACCCGAGAGCGTTTTTTTCGATGCCAACCTAACCAGAGTGACGGGAGCGGCACAATTCAGAAAAAGTGCTCAGCTCGCCGAGAAAATGCGATTTAAGCAATAAAATTAAAAATGCTTATAAAACATAAACCAAACGTTGGAGTTGGTCATTTCTTCATGCGCAGTGATAAACTCGGCACTCTAAAGCACCCGAGAGCGTTTTTTTCGATGCCAACCTAACCAGAGTGAAGGGAGCGGCACAATTCAGAAAAAGTGCTCAGCTCGCCGAGAAAATGCGATTTAAGCAATAAAATTAAAAATGCTTATAAAACATAAACCAAACGTTGGAGGTGGTCATTTCTTCATGCGCAGTGATAAACTCGGCACTCTAAAGCACCCAAGAGCGTTTTTTTCGATGCCAACCTAACCAGAGTGACGGGAGCGGCACAATTCAGAAAAAGCGCTCAGCTCGCCGAGAAAATGCGATTTAAGCAATAAAATTAAAAATGCTTATAAAACATAAACCAAACGTTGGAGGTGGTCATTTCTTCATGCACAGTGATAAACTCGGCACTCTAAAGCACCCGAGAGCGTTTTTTTTCGATGCCAACCTAACCAGAGTGACGGGAGCGGCACAATTCAGAAAAAGTGCTCAGCTCGCCGAGAAAATGCGATTTAAGCAATAAAATTAAAAATGCTTATAAAACATAAACCAAACGTTGTAGATGGTCATTTCTTATTACGCAGTAATAAACTCGGCACTCTAAAGCACCCGAGAGCGTTTTTTTCGATGCCAACCTAACCAGAGTGACGGGAGCGGCACAATTCAGAAAAAGCGCTCAGCTCGCCGAGAAAATGCGATTTAAGCAATAAAATTAAAAATGCTTATAAAACATAAACCAAACGTTGGAGGTGGTCATTTCTTCATGCACAGTGATAAACTCGGCACTCTAAAGCACCCGAGAGCGTTTTTTTCGATGCCAACCTAACCAGAGTGACGGGAGCGGCACAATTCAGAAAAAGTGCTCAGCTCGCCGAGAAAATGCGATTTAAGCAATAAAATTAAAAATGCTTATAAAACATAAACCAAACGTTGTAAATTGTCATTTCTTATTACGCAGTAATAAACTCGGCACTCTAAAGCACCCGAGAGCGTTTTTTTCGATGCCAACCTAACCAGAGTGACGGGAGCGGCACAATTCAGAAAAAGCGCTCAGCTCGCCGAGAAAATGCGATTTAAGCAATAAAATTAAAAATGCTTATAAAACATAAACCAAACGTTGGAGGTGGTCATTTCTTCATGCACAGTGATAAACTCGGCACTCTAAAGCACCCGAGAGCGTTTTTTTTCATGCCAACCTAACCAGAGTGACGGGAGCGGCACAATTCAGAAAAAGTGCTCAGCTCGCCGAGAAAATGCGATTTAAGCAATAAAATTAAAAATGCTTATAAAACATAAACCAAATATTGGAGGTGGTCATTTCTTCATGCGCAGTGATAAACTCGGCACTTTAAAGCACCCGAGAGCGTTTTTTTCGATGCCAACCTAACCAGAGTGACGGGAGCGGCACAATTCAGAAAAAGTGCTCAGCTCGCCGAGAAAATGCGATTTAAGCAATAAAATTAAAAATGCTTATAAAACATAAACCAAACGTTGGAGGTGGTCATTTCTTCATGCGCAGTGATAAACTCGGCACTCTAAACCACCCGAGAGCGTTTTTTTCCATGCCAACCTAACCAGAGTGACGGGAGCGGCACAATTCAGAAAAAGTGCTCAGCTCGCCGAGAAAATGCGATTTAAGCAATAAAATTAAAAATGCTTATAAAACATAAACCAAACGTTGGAGGTGGCCATTTCTTCATGCGCAGTGATAAACTCGGCACTCTAAAGCACCCGAGAGCGTTTTTTTCCATGCCAACCTAACCAGAGTGACGGGAGCGGCACAATTCAGAAAAAGTGCTCAGCTCGCCGAGAAAATGCGATTCAAGCAATAAAATTAAAAATGCTTATAAAACATAAACCAAACGTTGGAGGTGGCCATTTCTTCATGCGCAGTGATAAACTCGGCACTCTAAAGCACCCGAGAGCGTTTTTTTCCATGCCAACCTAACCAGAGTGACGGGAGCGGCACAATTCAGAAAAAGTGCTCAGCTCGCCGAGAAAATGCGATTTAAGCAATAAAATTAAAAATGCTTATAAAACATAAACCAAACGTTGGAGGTGGTCATTTCTTCATGCACAGTGATAAACTCGGCACTCTAAAGCACCCGAGAGCGTTTTTTTCCATGCCAACCTAACCAGAGTGACAGGAGCGGCACAATTCAGAAAAAGTGCTCAGCTCGCCGAGAAAATGCGATTTAAGCAATAAAATTAAAAATGCTTATAAAACATAAACCAAACGTTGGAGGTGGTCTTTTCTTCATGCGCAGTGATAAACTCGGCACTCTAAAGCACCCGAGAGTGTTTTTTTCCATGCCAACCTAAACAGAGTGACGGGAGCGGCACAATTCAGAAAAAGTGCTCAGCTCGCCGAGAAAATGCGATTTAAGCAATAAAATTAAAAATGCTTATAAAACATAAACCAAACGTTGTAGATGGTCATTTCTTATTACGCAGTAATAAACTCGGCACTCTAAAGCACCCGAGAGCGTTTTTTTCCATGCCAACCTAACCAGAGTGACGGGAGCGGCACAATTCAGAAAAAGTGCTCAGCTCGCCGAGAAAATGCGATTTAAGCAATAAAATTAAAAATGCTTATAAAACATAAACCAAACGTTGGAGGTGGTCATTTCTTCATGCGCAGTGATAAACTCGGCACTCTAAAGCACCCGAGAGCGTTTTTTTCCATGCCAACCTAACCAGAGTGACGGGAGCGGCACAATTCAGAAAAAGTGCTCAGCTCGCCGAGAAAATGCGATTTAAGCAATAAAATTAAAAATGCTTATAAAACATAAACCAAACGTTGGAGGTGGTCTTTTCTTCATGCGCAGTGATAAACTCGGCACTCTAAAGCACCCGAGAGCGTTTTTTTCCATGCCAACCTAAACAGAGTGACGGGAGCGGCACAATTCAGAAAAAGTGCTCAGCTCGCCGAGAAAATGCGATTTAAGCAATAAAATTAAAAATGCTTATAAAACATAAACCAAACGTTGTAGATGGTCATTTCTTATTACGCAGTAATAAACTCGGCACTCTAAAGCACCCGAGAGCGTTTTTTTCCATGCCAACCTAACCAGAGTGACGGGAGCGGCACAATTCAGAAAAAGTGCTCAGCTCGCCGAGAAAATGCGATTTAAGCAATAAAATTAAAAATGCTTATAAAACATAAACCAAACGTTGGAGGTGGTCATTTCTTCATGCGCAGTGATAAACTCGGCACTCTAAAGCACCCGAGAGCGTTTTTTTCGATGCCAACCTAACCAGAGTGACGGGAGCGGCACAATTCAGAAAAAGTGCTCAGCTCGCCGAGAAAATGCGATTTAAGCAATAAAATTAAAAATGCTTATAAAACATAAACCAAACGTTGGAGGTGGCCATTTCTTCATGCGCAGTGATAAACTCGGCACTCTAAAGCACCCGAGAGCGTTTTTTTCCATGCCAACCTAACCAGAGTGACGGGAGCGGCACAATTCAGAAAAAGTGCTCAGCTCGCCGAGAAAATGCGATTTAAGCAATAAAATTAAAAATGCTTATAAAACATAAACCAAACGTTGGAGGTGGCCATTTCTTCATGCGCAGTGATAAACTCGGCACTCTAAAGCACCCGAGAGCGTTTTTTTCCATGCCAACCTAACCAGAGTGACGGGAGCGGCACAATTCAGAAAAAGTGCTCAGCTCGCCGAGAAAATGCGATTTAAGCAATAAAATTAAAAATGCTTATAAAACATAAACCAAACGTTGGAGGTGGTCATTTCTTCATGCGCAGTGATAAACTCGGCACTCTAAAGCACCCGAGAGCGTTTTTTTCCATGCCAACCTAACCAGAGTGACGGGAGCGGCACAATTCAGAAAAAGTGCTCAGCTCGCCGAGAAAATGCGATTTAAGCAATAAAATTAAAAATGCTTATAAAACATAAACCAAACGTTGGAGGTGGCCATTTCTTCATGCGCAGTGATAAACTCGGCACTCTAAAGCACCCGAGAGCGTTTTTTTCCATGCCAACCTAACCAGAGTGACGGGAGCGGCACAATTCAGAAAAAGTGCTCAGCTAGCCGAGAAAATGCGATTTAAGCAATAAAATTAAAAATGCTTATAAAACATAAACCAAACGTTGGAGGTGGTCATTTCTTCATGCGCAGTGATAAACTCGGCACTCTAAAGCACCCGAGAGCGTTTTTTTCCATGCCAACCTAACCAGAGTGACGGGAGCGGCACAATTCAGAAAAAGTGCTCAGCTCGCCGAGAAAATGCGATTTAAGCAATAAAATTAAAAATGCTTATAAAACATAAACCAAACGTTGTAGATGGTCATTTCTTATTACGCAGTAATAAACTCGGCACTCTAAAGCACCCGAGAGCGTTTTTTTCGATGCCAACCTAACCAGAGTGACGGGAGCGGCACAATTCAGAAAAAGCGTTCAGCTCGCCGAGAAAATGCGATTTAAGCAATAAAATTAAAAATGCTTATAAAACATAAACCAAACGTTGGAGGTGGTCATTTCTTCATGCACAGTGATAAACTCGGCACTCTAAAGCACCCGAGAGCGTTTTTTTCGATGCCAACCTAACCAGAGTGACGGGAGCGGCACAATTCAGAAAAAGTGCTCAGCTCGCCGAGAAAATGCGATTTAAGCAATAAAATTAAAAATGCTTATAAAACATAAACCAAACGTTGGAGTTGGTCATTTCTTCATGCGCAGTGATAAACTCGGCACTCTAAAGCACCCGAGAGCGTTTTTTTCGATGCCAACCTAACCAGAGTGACGGGAGCGGCACAATTCAGAAAAAGTGCTCACCTCGCCGAGAAAATGCGATTTAAGCAATAAAATTAAAAATGCTTATAAAACATAAACCAAACGTTGGAGGTGGTCATTTCTTCATGCGCAGTGATAAACTCGGCACTCTAAAGCACCCGAGAGCGTTTTTTTCGATGCCAACCTAACCAGAGTGACGGGAGCGGCACAATTCAGAAAAAGCGCTCAGCTCGCCGAGAAAATGCGATTTAAGCAATAAAATTAAAAATGCTTATAAAACATAAACCAAACGTTGGAGGTGGTCATTTCTTCATGCGCAGTGATAAACTCGGCACTCTAAAGCACCCGAGAGCGTTTTTTGTCGATGCCAAGCTAACCAGAGTGACGGGAGCGGCACAATTCAGAAAAAGCGCTCAGCTCGCCGAGAAAATGCGATTTAAGCAATAAAATTAAAAATGCTTATAAAACATAAACCAAACGTTGGAGGTGGTCATTTCTTCATGCGCAGTGATAAACTCGGCACTCTAAAGCGCCCGAGAGCGTTTTTTTCGATGCCAACCTAACCAGAGTGACGGGAGCGGCACAATTCAGAAAAAGTGCTCAGCTCGCCGAGAAAATGCGATTTAAGCAATAAAATTATAAATGCTTATAAAACATAAACCAAACGTTGTAGATGGTCATTTCTTATTACGCAGTAATAAACTCGGCACTCTAAAGCACCCGGGAGCGTTTTTTTCGATGCCAACCTAACCAGAGTGACGGGAGCGGCACAATTCAGAAAAAGCGCTCAGCTCGCCGAGAAAATGCGATTTAAGCAATAAAATTAAAAATGCTTATAAAACATAAACCAAACGTTGGAGGTGGTCATTTCTTCATGCACAGTGATAAACTCGGCACTCTATAGCACCCGAGAGCGTTTTTTTCGATGCCAACCTAACCAGAGTGACGGGAGCGGCACAATTCAGAAAAAGTGCTCAGCTCGCCGAGAAACTGCGATTTAAGCAATAAAATTAAAAATGCTTACAAAACATAAACCAAACGTTGTAAATGGTCATTTCTTATTACGCAGTAATAAACTCGGCACTCTAAAGCACCCGAGAGCGTTTTTTTCGATGCCAACCTAACCAGAGTGACGGGAGCGGCACAATACAGAAAAAGCGCTCAGCTCGCCGAGAAAATGCGATTTAAGCAATAAAATTAAAAATGCTTATAAAACATAAACCAAACGTTGGAGGTGGTCTTTTCTTCATGCGCAGTGATAAACTCGGCACTCTAAAGCACCCGAGAGCGTTTTTTTCCATGCCAACCTAAACAGAGTGACGGGAGCGGCACAATTCAGAAAAAGTGCTCAGCTCGCCGAGAAAATGCGATTTAAGCAATAAAATTAAAAATGCTTATAAAACATAAACCAAACGTTGTAGATGGTCATTTCTTATTACGCAGTAATAAACTCGGCACTCTAAAGCACCCGAGAGCGTTTTTTTCGATGCCAACCTAACCAGAGTGACGGGAGCGGCACAATTCAGAAAAAGTGCTCAGCTCGCCGAGAAAATGCGATTTAAGCAATAAAATTAAAAATGCTTATAAAACATAAACCAAACGTTGGAGGTGGTCATTTCTTCATGCGCAGTGATAAACTCGGCACTCTAAAGCACCCGAGAGCGTTTTTTTCGATGCCAACCTAACCAGAGTGACGGGAGCGGCACAATTCAGAAAAAGTGCTCAGCTCGCCGAGAAAATGCGATTTAAGCAATAAAATTAAAAATGCTTATAAAACATAAACCAAACGTTGGAGGTGGTCATTTCTTCATGCACAGTGATAAACTCGGCACTCTAAAGCACCCGAGAGCGTTTTTTTCCATGCCAACCTAACCAGAGTGACGGGAGCGGCACAATTCAGAAAAAGTGCTCAGCTCGCCGAGAAAATGCGATTTAAGCAATAAAATTAAAAATGCTTATGAAACATAAACCAAACGTTGTAGATGGTCATTTCTTATTACGCAGTAATAAACTCGGCACTCTAAAGCACCCGAGAGCGTTTTTTTCCATGCCAACCTAACCAGAGTGACGGGAGCGGCACAATTCAGAAAAAGTGCTCAGCTCGCCGAGAAAATGCGATTTAAGCAATAAAATTAAAAATGCTTATAAAACATAAACCAAACGTTGGAGGTGGTCATTTCTTCATGCGCAGTGATAAACTCGGCACTCTAAAGCACCCGAGAGCGTTTTATTCGATGCCAACCTAACCAGAGTGACGGGAGCGGCACAATTCAGAAAAAGCGCTCAGCTCGCCGAGAAAATGCGATTTAAGCAATAAAATTAAAAATGCTTATAAAACATAAACCAAACGTTGGAGGTGGTCATTTCTTCATGCGCGGTGATAAACTCGGCACTCTAAAGCACCCGAGAGCGTTTTTTTCCATGCCAACCTAACCAGAGTGACGGGAGCGGCACAATTCAGAAAAAGTGCTCAGCTCGCCGAGAAAATGCGATTTAAGCAATAAAATTAAAAATGCTTATAAAACATAAACCAAACGTTGGAGGTGGTCATTTCTTCATGCGCAGTGATAAACTCGGCACTCTAAAGCACCCGAGAGCGTTTTTTTCGATGCCAACCTAACCAGAGTGACGGGAGCGGCACAATTCAGAAAAAGTGCTCAGCTCGCCGAGAAAATGCGATTTAAGCAATAAAATTAAAAATGCTTATAAAACATAAACCAAACGTTGTAGATGGTCATTTCTTATTACGCAGTAATAAACTCGGCACTCTAAAGCACCCGAGAGCGTTTTTTTCCATGCCAACCTAACCAGAGTGACGGGAGCGGCACAATTCAGAAAAAGTGCTCAGCTCGCCGAGAAAATGCGATTTAAGCAATACAATTAAAAATGCTTATAAAACATAAACCAAACGTTGGAGGTTCATTTCTTCATGTGCAGTGATAAACTCGGCACTCTAAAGCACCCGAGAGCGTTTTTTTCCATGCCAACCTAACCAGAGTGACGGGAGCGGCACAATTCAGAAAAAGTGCTCAGCTCGCCGAGAAAATGCGATTTAAGCAATAAAATTAAAAATGCTTATAAAACATAAACCAAACGTTGGAGGTGGTCATTTCTTCATGCACAGTGATAAACTCGGCACTCTAAAGCACCCGAGAGCGTTTTTTTCGATGCCAACCTAACCAGAGTGACGGGAGCGGCACAATTCAGAAAAAGCGCTCAGCTCGCCGAGAAAATGCGATTTAAGCAATAAAATTAAAAATGCTTATAAAACATAAACCAAACGTTGGAGGTGGTCATTTCTTCATGCACAGTGATAAACTCGGCACTCTAAAGCACCCGAGAGCGTTTTTTTCGGTACCAACCTAACCAGAGTGACGGGAGCGGCACAATTCAGAAAAAGTGCTCAGCTCGCCGAGAAAATGCGATTTAAGCAATAAAATTAAAAATGCTTATAAAACATAAACCAAACGTTGGAGGTGGTCATTTCTTCATGCGCAGTGATAAACTCGGCACTCTAAAGCACCCGAGAGCGTTTTTTTCGATGCCAACCTAACCAGAGTGACGGGAGCGGCACAATTCAGAAAAAGTGCTCAGCTCGCCGAGAAAATGCAATTTAAGCAATAAAATTAAAAATGCTTATAAAACATAAACCAAACGTTGTAGATGGTCATTTCTTATTACGCAGTAATAAACTCGGCACTCTAAAGCACCCGAGAGCGTTTTTTTCCATGCCAACCTAACCAGAGTGACGGGAGCGGCACAATTCAGAAAAAGTGCTCAGCTCGCCGAGAAAATGCGATTTAAGCAATAAAATTAAAAATGCTTATAAAACATAAACCAAACGTTGGAGGTGGTCATTTCTTCATGCGCAGTGATAAACTCGGCACTCTAAAGCACCCGAGAGCGTTTTTTTCCATGCCAACCTAACCAGAGTGACGGGAGCGGCACAATTCAGAAAAAGTGCTCAGCTCGCCGAGAAAATGCGATTTAAGCAATAAAATTAAAAATGCTTATAAAACATAAACCAAACGTTGGAGGTGGTCATTTCTTCATGCGCAGTGATAAACTCGGCACTCTAAAGCACCCGAGAGCGTTTTATTTGATGCCAACCTAACCAGAGTTACGGGAGCGGCACAATTCAGAAAAAGTGCTCAGCTCGCCGAGAAAATGCGATTTAAGCAATAAAATTAAAAATGCTTATAAAACATAAACCAAACGTTGGAGGTGGTCATTTCTTCATGCGCAGTGATAAACTCGGCACTCTAAAGCACCCGAGAGCGTTTTTTTCGATGCCAACCTAACCAGAGTGACGGGAGCGGCACAATTCTGAAAAAGCGCTCAGCTCGCCGAGAAAATGCGATTTAAGCAATAAAATTAAAAATGCTTATAAAACATAAACCAAACGTTGGAGGTGGTCATTTCTTCATGCGCGGTGATAAACTCGGCACTCTAAAGCACCCGAGAGCGTTTTTTTCGATGCCAACCTAACCAGAGTGACGGGAGCGGCACAATTCAGAAAAAGTGCTCAGCTCGCCGAGAAAATGCGATTTAAGCAATAAAATTAAAAATGCTTATAAAACATAAACCAAACGTTGGAGGTGGTCATTTCTTATTGCGCAGTGATAAACTCGGCACTCTAAAGCACCCGAGAGCGTTTTTTTCGATGCCAACCTAACCAGAGTGACGGGAGCGGCACAATTCAGAAAAAGTGCTCAGCTCGCCGAGAAAATGCGATTTAAGCAATAAAATTAAAAATGCTTATAAAACATAAACCAAACGTTGGAGGTGGTCATTTCTTCATGCGCAGTGATAAACTCGGCACTCTAAAGCACCCGAGAGCGTTTTTTTCGATGCCAACCTAACCAGAGTGACGGGAGCGGCACAATTCAGAAAAAGCGCTCGGCTCGCCGAGAAAATGCGATTTAAGCAATAAAATTAAAAATGCTTATAAAACATAAACCAAACGTTGGAGGTGGTCATTTCTTCATGCGCAGTGATAAACTCGGCACTCTAAAGCACCCGAGAGCGTTTTTTTCGATGCCAACCTAACCAGAGTGACGGGAGCGGCACAATTCAGAAAAAGCGCTCAGCTCGCCGAGAAAATGCGATTTAAGCAATAAAATTAAAAATGCTTATAAAACATAAACCAAACGTTGGAGGTGGTCATTTCTTCATGCGCAGTGATAAATTCGGCACTCTAAAGCACCCGAGAGCGTTTTTTTCGATGCCAACCTAACCAGAGTGACGGGAGCGGCACAATTCAGAAAAAGTGCTCAGCTCGCCGAGAAAATGCGATTTAAGCAATAAAATTAAAAATGCTTATAAAACATAAACCAAACGTTGGAGGTGGTCATTTCTTCATGCGCAGTGATAAACTCGGCACTCTAAAGCACCCGAGAGCGTTTTTTTCGATGCCAACCTAACCAGAGTGACGGGAGCGGCACAATTTAGAAAAAGTGCTCAGCTCGCCGAGAAAATGCGATTTAAGCAATAAAATTAAAAATGCTTATAAAACATAAACCAAACATTGGAGTTGGTCATTTCTTCATGCGCAGTGATAAACTCGGCACTCTAAAGCACCCGAGAGCGTTTTTTTCGATGCCAACCTAACCAGAGTGACGGGAGCGGCACAATTCAGAAAAAGTGCTCAGCTCGCCGAGAAAATGCGATTTAAGCAATAAAATTAAAAATGCTTATAAAACATAAACCAAACGTTGGAGGTGGTCATTTCTTCATGCGCAGTGATAAACTCGGCACTCTAAAGCACCCAAGAGCGTTTTTTTCGATGCCAACCTAACCAGAGTGACGGGAGCGGCACAATTCAGAAAAAGCGCTCAGCTCGCCGAGAAAATGCGATTTAAGCAATAAAATTAAAAATGCTTATAAAACATAAACCAAACGTTGGAGGTGGTCATTTCTTCATGCACAGTGATAAACTCGGCACTCTAAAGCACCCGAGAGCGTTTTTTTCGATGCCAACCTAACCAGAGTGACGGGAGCGGCACAATTCAGAAAAAGTGCTCAGCTCGCCGAGAAAATGCGATTTAAGCAATAAAATTAAAAATGCTTATAAAACATAAACCAAACGTTGTAGATGGTCATTTCTTATTACGCAGTAATAAACTCGGCACTCTAAAGCACCCGAGAGCGTTTTTTTCGATGCCAACCTAACCAGAGTGACGGGAGCGGCACAATTCAGAAAAAGCGCTCAGCTCGCCGAGAAAATGCGATTTAAGCAATAAAATTAAAAATGCTTATAAAACATAAACCAAACGTTGGAGGTGGTCATTTCTTCATGCACAGTGATAAACTCGGCACTCTAAAGCACCCGAGAGCGTTTTTTTCGATGCCAACCTAACCAGAGTGACGGGAGCGGCACAATTCAGAAAAAGTGCTCAGCTCGCCGAGAAAATGCGATTTAAGCAATAAAATTAAAAATGCTTATAAAACATAAACCAAACGTTGTAAATGGTCATTTCTTATTACGCAGTAATAAACTCGGCACTCTAAAGCACCCGAGAGCGTTTTTTTCGATGCCAACCTAACCAGAGTGACGGGAGCGGCACAATTCAGAAAAAGTGCTCAGCTCGCCGAGAAAATGCGATTTAAGCAATAAAATTAAAAATGCTTATAAAACATAAACCAAACGTTGGAGGTGGTCATTTCTTCATGCGCAGTGATAAACTCGGCACTCTAAAGCACCCGAGAACGTTTTTTTCCATGCCAACCTAACCAGAGTGACGGGAGCGGCACAATTCAGAAAAAGTGCTCAGCTCGCCGAGAAAATGCGATTTAAGCAATAAAATTAAAAATGCTTATAAAACATAAACCAAACGTTGGAGGTGGTCATTTCTTCATGCGCAGTGATAAACTCGGCACTCTAAAGCACCCGAGAGCGTTTTTTTCCATGCCAACCTAACCAGAGTGACGGGAGCGGCACAATTCAGAAAAAGTGCTCAGCTCGCCGAGAAAATGCGATTTAAGCAATAAAATTAAAAATGCTTATAAAACATAAACCAAACGTTGTAGATGGTCATTTCTTATTACGCAGTAATAAACTCGGCACTCTAAAGCACCCGAGAGCGTTTTTTTCCATGCCAACCTAACCAGAGTGACGGGAGCGGCACAATTCAGAAAAAGTGCTCAGCTCGCCGAGAAAATGCGATTTAAGCAATAAAATTAAAAATGCTTATAAAACATAAACCAAACGTTGGAGGTGGTAATTTCTTCATGCGCAGTGATAAACTCGGCACTCTAACGCACCCGAGAGCGTTTTATTCGATGCCAACCTAACCAGAGTGACGGGAGCGGCACAATTCAGAAAAAGCGCTCAGCTCGCCGAGAAAATGCGATTTAAGCAATAAAATTAAAAATGCTTATAAAACATAAACCAAACGTTGGAGGTGGTCATTTCTTCATGCGCGGTGATAAACTCGGCACTCTAAAGCACCCGAGAGCGTTTTTTTCCATGCCAACCTAACCAGAGTGACGGGAGCGGCACAATTCAGAAAAAGTGCTCAGCTCGCCGAGAAAATGCGATTTAAGCAATAAAATTAAAAATGCTTATAAAACACAAACCAAACGTTGGAGGTGGTCATTTCTTCATGCGCAGTGATAAACTCGGCACTCTAAAGCACCCGAGTGCGTTTTTTTCGATGCCAACCTAACCAGAGTGACGGGAGCGGCACAATTCAGAAAAAGTGCTCAGCTCGCCGAGAAAATGCGATTTAAGCAATAAAATTAAAAATGCTTATAAAACATAAACCAAACGTTGTAGATGGTCATTTCTTATTACGCAGTAATAAACTCGGCACTCTAAAGCACCCGAGAGCGTTTTTTTCCATGCCAACCTAACCAGAGTGACGGGAGCGGCACAATTCAGAAAAAGTGCTCAGCTCGCCGAGAAAATGCGATTTAAGCAATACAATTAAAAATGCTTATAAAACATAAACCAAACGTTGGAGGTGGTCATTTCTTCATGTGCAGTGATAAACTCGGCACTCTAAAGCACCCGAGAGCGTTTTTTTCCATGCCAACCTAACCAGAGTGACGGGAGCGGCACAATTCAGAAAAAGTGCTCAGCTCGCCGAGAAAATGCGATTTAAGCAATAAAATTAAAAATGCTTATAAAACATAAACCAAACGTTGGAGGTGGTCATTTCTTCATGCACAGTGATAAACTCGGCACTCTAAAGCACCCGAGAGCGTTTTTTTCCATGCCAACCTAACCAGAGTGACGGGAGCGGCACAATTCAGAAAAAGTGCTCAGCTCGCCGAGAAAATGCGATTTAAGCAATAAAATTAAAAAGGCCTATAAAACATAAACCAAACGTTGGAGGTGGTCATTTCTTCATGCGCAGTGATAAACTCGGCACTCTAAAGCACCCGAGAGCGTTTTATTCGATGCCAACCTAACCAGAGTGACGGGAGCGGCACAATTCAGAAAAAGTGCTCAGCTCGCCGAGAAAATGCGATTTAAGCAATAAAATTAAAAATGCTTATAAAACATAAACCAAACGTTGGAGGTGGTCATTTCTTCATGCGCAGTGATAAACTCGGCACTCTAAAGCACCCGAGAGCGTTTTTTTCGATGCCAACCTAACCAGAGTGACGGGAGCGGCACAATTCAGAAAAAGCGCTCAGCTCGCCGAGAAAATGCGATTTAAGCCATAAAATTAAAAATGCTTATAAAACATAAACCAAACGTTGGAGGTGGTCATTTCTTCATGCGCGGTGATAAACTCGGCACTCTAAAGCACCCGAGAGCGTTTTTTTCGATGCCAACCTAACCAGAGTGACGGGAGCGGCACAATTCAGAAAAAGTGCTCAGCTCGCCGAGAAAATGCGATTTAAGCAATAAAATTAAAAATGCTTGTAAAACATAAACCAAACGTTGGAGTTGGTCATTTCTTCATGCGCAGTGATAAACTCGGCACTCTAAAGCACCCGAGAGCGTTTTTTTCGATCCCAACCTAACCAGAGTGACGGGAGCGGCACAATTCAGAAAAAGTGCTCAGCTCGCCGAGAAAATGCGATTTAAGCAATAAAATTAAAAATGCTTATAAAACATAAACCAAACGTTGGAGGTGGTGATTTCTTCATGCGCAGTGATAAACTCGGCACTCTAAAGCACCCGAGAGCGTTTTTTTCGATGCCAACCTAACCAGAGTGACGGGAGCGGCACAATTCAGAAAAAGTGCTCAGCTCGCCGAGAAAATGCGATTTAAGCAATAAAATTAAAAATGCTTATAAAACATAAACCAAACGTTGGAGGTGGTCATTTCTTCATGCGCAGTGATAAACTCGGCACTCTAAAGCACCCGAGAGCGTTTTTTTCGATGCCAACCTAACCAGAGTGACGGGAGCGGCACAATTCAGAAAAAGTGCTCAGCTCGCCGAGAAAATGCGATTTAAGCAATAAAATTTAAAATGCTTATAAAACATAAACCAAACGTTGTAGATGGTCATTTCTTATTACGCAGTAATAAACTCGGCACTCTAAAGCACCCGAGAGCGTTTTTTTCCATGCCAACCTAACCAGAGTGACGGGAGCGGCACAATTCAGAAAAAGTGCTCAGCTCGCCGAGAAAATGCGATTTAAGCAATAAAATTAAAAATGCTTATAAAACATAAACCAAACGTTGGAGGTGGTCATTTCTTCATGCGCAGTGATAAACTCGGCACTCTAAAGCACCCGAGAGCGTTTTTTTCGATGCCAACCTAACCAGAGTGACGGGAGCGGCACAATTCAGAAAAAGCGCTCAGCTCGCCGAGAAAATGCGATTTAAGCAATAAAATTAAAAATGCTTATAAAACATAAACCAAACGTTGGAGGTGGTCATTTCTTCATGCACAGTGATAAACTCGGCACTCTAAAGCACCCGAGAGCGTTTTTTTCGATGCCAACCTAACCAGAGTGACGGGAGCGGCACAATTCAGAAAAAGTGCTCAGCTCGCCGAGAAAATGCGATTTAAGCAATAAAATTAAAAATGCTTATAAAACATAAACCAAACGTTGGAGGTGGTCATTTCTTCATGCGCAGTGATAAACTCGGCACTCTAAAGCACCCGAGAGCGTTTTTTTCGATGCCAACCTAACCAGAGTGACGCGAGCGGCACAATTCAGAAAAAGCGCTCAGCTCGCCGAGTAAATGCGATTTAAGCAATAAAATTAAAAATGCTTATAAAACATAAACCAAACGTTGGAGGTGGTAATTTCTTCATGCGCAGTGATAAACTCGGCACTCTAAAGCACCCGAGAGCGTTTTTTTCGATGCCAACCTAACCAGAGTGACGGGAGCGGCACAATTCAGAAAAAGTGCTCAGCTCGCCGAGAAAATGCGATTTAAGCAATAAAATTAAAAATGCTTATAAAACATAAACCAAACGTTGGAGTTGGTCATTTCTTCATGCGCAGTGATAAACTCGGCACTCTAAAGCACCCGAGAGCGTTTTTTTCGATGCCAACCTAACCAGAGTGAAGGGAGCGGCACAATTCAGAAAAAGTGCTCAGCTCGCCGAGAAAATGCGATTTAAGCAATAAAATTAAAAATGCTTATAAAACATAAACCAAACGTTGGAGGTGGTCATTTCTTCATGCGCAGTGATAAACTCGGCACTCTAAAGCACCCAAGAGCGTTTTTTTCGATGCCAACCTAACCAGAGTGACGGGAGCGGCACAATTCAGAAAAAGCGCTCAGCTCGCCGAGAAAATGCGATTTAAGCAATAAAATTAAAAATGCTTATAAAACATAAACCAAACGTTGGAGGTGGTCATTTCTTCATGCACAGTGATAAACTCGGCACTCTAAAGCACCCGAGAGCGTTTTTTTCGATGCCAACCTAACCAGAGTGACGGGAGCGGCACAATTCAGAAAAAGTGCTCAGCTCGCCGAGAAAATGCGATTTAAGCAATAAAATTAAAAATGCTTATAAAACATAAACCAAACGTTGTAGATGGTCATTTCTTATTACGCAGTAATAAACTCGGCACTCTAAAGCACCCGAGAGCGTTTTTTTCGATGCCAACCTAACCAGAGTGACGGGAGCGGCACAATTCAGAAAAAGCGCTCAGCTCGCCGAGAAAATGCGATTTAAGCAATAAAATTAAAAATGCTTATAAAACATAAACCAAACGTTGGAGGTGGTCATTTCTTCATGCACAGTGATAAACTCGGCACTCTAAAGCACCCGAGAGCGTTTTTTTCGATGCCAACCTAACCAGAGTGACGGGAGCGGCACAATTCAGAAAAAGTGCTCAGCTCGCCGAGAAAATGCGATTTAAGCAATAAAATTAAAAATGCTTATAAAACATAAACCAAACGTTGTAAATTGTCATTTCTTATTACGCAGTAATAAACTCGGCACTCTAAAGCACCCGAGAGCGTTTTTTTCGATGCCAACCTAACCAGAGTGACGGGAGCGGCACAATTCAGAAAAAGCGCTCAGCTCGCCGAGAAAATGCGATTTAAGCAATAAAATTAAAAATGCTTATAAAACATAAACCAAACGTTGGAGGTGGTCATTTCTTCATGCACAGTGATAAACTCGGCACTCTAAAGCACCCGAGAGCGTTTTTTTTCATGCCAACCTAACCAGAGTGACGGGAGCGGCACAATTCAGAAAAAGTGCTCAGCTCGCCGAGAAAATGCGATTTAAGCAATAAAATTAAAAATGCTTATAAAACATAAACCAAATATTGGAGGTGGTCATTTCTTCATGCGCAGTGATAAACTCGGCACTTTAAAGCACCCGAGAGCGTTTTTTTCGATGCCAACCTAACCAGAGTGACGGGAGCGGCACAATTCAGAAAAAGTGCTCAGCTCGCCGAGAAAATGCGATTTAAGCAATAAAATTAAAAATGCTTATAAAACATAAACCAAACGTTGGAGGTGGTCATTTCTTCATGCGCAGTGATAAACTCGGCACTCTAAACCACCCGAGAGCGTTTTTTTCCATGCCAACCTAACCAGAGTGACGGGAGCGGCACAATTCAGAAAAAGTGCTCAGCTCGCCGAGAAAATGCGATTTAAGCAATAAAATTAAAAATGCTTATAAAACATAAACCAAACGTTGGAGGTGGCCATTTCTTCATGCGCAGTGATAAACTCGGCACTCTAAAGCACCCGAGAGCGTTTTTTTCCATGCCAACCTAACCAGAGTGACGGGAGCGGCACAATTCAGAAAAAGTGCTCAGCTCGCCGAGAAAATGCGATTCAAGCAATAAAATTAAAAATGCTTATAAAACATAAACCAAACGTTGGAGGTGGCCATTTCTTCATGCGCAGTGATAAACTCGGCACTCTAAAGCACCCGAGAGCGTTTTTTTCCATGCCAACCTAACCAGAGTGACGGGAGCGGCACAATTCAGAAAAAGTGCTCAGCTCGCCGAGAAAATGCGATTTAAGCAATAAAATTAAAAATGCTTATAAAACATAAACCAAACGTTGGAGGTGGTCATTTCTTCATGCACAGTGATAAACTCGGCACTCTAAAGCACCCGAGAGCGTTTTTTTCCATGCCAACCTAACCAGAGTGACAGGAGCGGCACAATTCAGAAAAAGTGCTCAGCTCGCCGAGAAAATGCGATTTAAGCAATAAAATTAAAAATGCTTATAAAACATAAACCAAACGTTGGAGGTGGTCTTTTCTTCATGCGCAGTGATAAACTCGGCACTCTAAAGCACCCGAGAGTGTTTTTTTCCATGCCAACCTAAACAGAGTGACGGGAGCGGCACAATTCAGAAAAAGTGCTCAGCTCGCCGAGAAAATGCGATTTAAGCAATAAAATTAAAAATGCTTATAAAACATAAACCAAACGTTGTAGATGGTCATTTCTTATTACGCAGTAATAAACTCGGCACTCTAAAGCACCCGAGAGCGTTTTTTTCCATGCCAACCTAACCAGAGTGACGGGAGCGGCACAATTCAGAAAAAGTGCTCAACTCGCCGAGAAAATGCGATTTAAGCAATAAAATTAAAAATGCTTATAAAACATAAACCAAACGTTGGAGTTGGTCATTTCTTCATGCGCAGTGATAAACTCGGCACTCTAAAGCACCCGAGAGCGTTTTTTTCCATGCCAACCTAACCAGAGTGACGGGAGCGGCACAATTCAGAAAAAGTGCTCAGCTCGCCGAGAAAATGCGATTTAAGCAATAAAATTAAAAATGCTTATAAAACATAAACCAAACGTTGGAGGTGGTCTTTTCTTCATGCGCAGTGATAAACTCGGCACTCTAAAGCACCCGAGAGCGTTTTTTTCCATGCCAACCTAAACAGAGTGACGGGAGCGGCACAATTCAGAAAAAGTGCTCAGCTCGCCGAGAAAATGCGATTTAAGCAATAAAATTAAAAATGCTTATAAAACATAAACCAAACGTTGTAGATGGTCATTTCTTATTACGCAGTAATAAACTCGGCACTCTAAAGCACCCGAGAGCGTTTTTTTCCATGCCAACCTAACCAGAGTGACGGGAGCGGCACAATTCAGAAAAAGTGCTCAGCTCGCCGAGAAAATGCGATTTAAGCAATAAAATTAAAAATGCTTATAAAACATAAACCAAACGTTGGAGGTGGTCATTTCTTCATGCGCAGTGATAAACTCGGCACTCTAAAGCACCCGAGAGCGTTTTTTTCGATGCCAACCTAACCAGAGTGACGGGAGCGGCACAATTCAGAAAAAGTGCTCAGCTCGCCGAGAAAATGCGATTTAAGCAATAAAATTAAAAATGCTTATAAAACATAAACCAAACGTTGGAGGTGGCCATTTCTTCATGCGCAGTGATAAACTCGGCACTCTAAAGCACCCGAGAGCGTTTTTTTCCATGCCAACCTAACCAGAGTGACGGGAGCGGCACAATTCAGAAAAAGTGCTCAGCTCGCCGAGAAAATGCGATTTAAGCAATAAAATTAAAAATGCTTATAAAACATAAACCAAACGTTGGAGGTGGCCATTTCTTCATGCGCAGTGATAAACTCGGCACTCTAAAGCACCCGAGAGCGTTTTTTTCCATGCCAACCTAACCAGAGTGACGGGAGCGGCACAATTCAGAAAAAGTGCTCAGCTCGCCGAGAAAATGCGATTTAAGCAATAAAATTAAAAATGCTTATAAAACATAAACCAAACGTTGGAGGTGGTCATTTCTTCATGCGCAGTGATAAACTCGGCACTCTAAAGCACCCGAGAGCGTTTTTTTCCATGCCAACCTAACCAGAGTGACGGGAGCGGCACAATTCAGAAAAAGTGCTCAGCTCGCCGAGAAAATGCGATTTAAGCAATAAAATTAAAAATGCTTATAAAACATAAACCAAACGTTGGAGGTGGCCATTTCTTCATGCGCAGTGATAAACTCGGCACTCTAAAGCACCCGAGAGCGTTTTTTTCCATGCCAACCTAACCAGAGTGACGGGAGCGGCACAATTCAGAAAAAGTGCTCAGCTAGCCGAGAAAATGCGATTTAAGCAATAAAATTAAAAATGCTTATAAAACATAAACCAAACGTTGGAGGTGGTCATTTCTTCATGCGCAGTGATAAACTCGGCACTCTAAAGCACCCGAGAGCGTTTTTTTCCATGCCAACCTAACCAGAGTGACGGGAGCGGCACAATTCAGAAAAAGTGCTCAGCTCGCCGAGAAAATGCGATTTAAGCAATAAAATTAAAAATGCTTATAAAACATAAACCAAACGTTGTAGATGGTCATTTCTTATTACGCAGTAATAAACTCGGCACTCTAAAGCACCCGAGAGCGTTTTTTTCGATGCCAACCTAACCAGAGTGACGGGAGCGGCACAATTCAGAAAAAGCGTTCAGCTCGCCGAGAAAATGCGATTTAAGCAATAAAATTAAAAATGCTTATAAAACATAAACCAAACGTTGGAGGTGGTCATTTCTTCATGCACAGTGATAAACTCGGCACTCTAAAGCACCCGAGAGCGTTTTTTTCGATGCCAACCTAACCAGAGTGACGGGAGCGGCACAATTCAGAAAAAGTGCTCAGCTCGCCGAGAAAATGCGATTTAAGCAATAAAATTAAAAATGCTTATAAAACATAAACCAAACGTTGGAGTTGGTCATTTCTTCATGCGCAGTGATAAACTCGGCACTCTAAAGCACCCGAGAGCGTTTTTTTCGATGCCAACCTAACCAGAGTGACGGGAGCGGCACAATTCAGAAAAAGTGCTCACCTCGCCGAGAAAATGCGATTTAAGCAATAAAATTAAAAATGCTTATAAAACATAAACCAAACGTTGGAGGTGGTCATTTCTTCATGCGCAGTGATAAACTCGGCACTCTAAAGCACCCGAGAGCGTTTTTTTCGATGCCAACCTAACCAGAGTGACGGGAGCGGCACAATTCAGAAAAAGCGCTCAGCTCGCCGAGAAAATGCGATTTAAGCAATAAAATTAAAAATGCTTATAAAACATAAACCAAACGTTGGAGGTGGTCATTTCTTCATGCGCAGTGATAAACTCGGCACTCTAAAGCACCCGAGAGCGTTTTTTGTCGATGCCAAGCTAACCAGAGTGACGGGAGCGGCACAATTCAGAAAAAGCGCTCAGCTCGCCGAGAAAATGCGATTTAAGCAATAAAATTAAAAATGCTTATAAAACATAAACCAAACGTTGGAGGTGGTCATTTCTTCATGCGCAGTGATAAACTCGGCACTCTAAAGCGCCCGAGAGCGTTTTTTTCGATGCCAACCTAACCAGAGTGACGGGAGCGGCACAATTCAGAAAAAGTGCTCAGCTCGCCGAGAAAATGCGATTTAAGCAATAAAATTATAAATGCTTATAAAACATAAACCAAACGTTGTAGATGGTCATTTCTTATTACGCAGTAATAAACTCGGCACTCTAAAGCACCCGGGAGCGTTTTTTTCGATGCCAACCTAACCAGAGTGACGGGAGCGGCACAATTCAGAAAAAGCGCTCAGCTCGCCGAGAAAATGCGATTTAAGCAATAAAATTAAAAATGCTTATAAAACATAAACCAAACGTTGGAGGTGGTCATTTCTTCATGCACAGTGATAAACTCGGCACTCTAAAGCACCCGAGAGCGTTTTTTTCGATGCCAACCTAACCAGAGTGACGGGAGCGGCACAATTCAGAAAAAGTGCTCAGCTCGCCGAGAAACTGCGATTTAAGCAATAAAATTAAAAATGCTTACAAAACATAAACCAAACGTTGTAAATGGTCATTTCTTATTACGCAGTAATAAACTCGGCACTCTAAAGCACCCGAGAGCGTTTTTTTCGATGCCAACCTAACCAGAGTGACGGGAGCGGCACAATACAGAAAAAGCGCTCAGCTCGCCGAGAAAATGCGATTTAAGCAATAAAATTAAAAATGCTTATAAAACATAAACCAAACGTTGGAGGTGGTCTTTTCTTCATGCGCAGTGATAAACTCGGCACTCTAAAGCACCCGAGAGCGTTTTTTTCCATGCCAACCTAAACAGAGTGACGGGAGCGGCACAATTCAGAAAAAGTGCTCAGCTCGCCGAGAAAATGCGATTTAAGCAATAAAATTAAAAATGCTTATAAAACATAAACCAAACGTTGTAGATGGTCATTTCTTATTACGCAGTAATAAACTCGGCACTCTAAAGCACCCGAGAGCGTTTTTTTCGATGCCAACCTAACCAGAGTGACGGGAGCGGCACAATTCAGAAAAAGTGCTCAGCTCGCCGAGAAAATGCGATTTAAGCAATACAATTAAAAATGCTTATAAAACATAAACCAAACGTTGGAGGTGGTCATTTCTTCATGCGCAGTGATAAACTCGGCACTCTAAAGCACCCGAGAGCGTTTTTTTCGATGCCAACCTAACCAGAGTGACGGGAGCGGCACAATTCAGAAAAAGTGCTCAGCTCGCCGAGAAAATGCGATTTAAGCAATAAAATTAAAAATGCTTATAAAACATAAACCAAACGTTGGAGGTGGTCATTTCTTCATGCACAGTGATAAACTCGGAACTCTAAAGCACCCGAGAGCGTTTTTTTCCATGCCAACCTAACCAGAGTGACGGGAGCGGCACAATTCAGAAAAAGTGCTCAGCTCGCCGAGAAAATGCGATTTAAGCAATAAAATTAAAAATGCTTATGAAACATAAACCAAACGTTGTAGATGGTCATTTCTTATTACGCAGTAATAAACTCGGCACTCTAAAGCACCCGAGAGCGTTTTTTTCCATGCCAACCTAACCAGAGTGACGGGAGCGGCACAATTCAGAAAAAGTGCTCAGCTCGCCGAGAAAATGCGATTTAAGCAATAAAATTAAAAATGCTTATAAAACATAAACCAAACGTTGGAGGTGGTCATTTCTTCATGCGCAGTGATAAACTCGGCACTCTAAAGCACCCGAGAGCGTTTTATTCGATGCCAACCTAACCAGAGTGACGGGAGCGGCACAATTCAGAAAAAGCGCTCAGCTCGCCGAGAAAATGCGATTTAAGCAATAAAATTAAAAATGCTTATAAAACATAAACCAAACGTTGGAGGTGGTCATTTCTTCATGCGCGGTGATAAACTCGGCACTCTAAAGCACCCGAGAGCGTTTTTTTCCATGCCAACCTAACCAGAGTGACGGGAGCGGCACAATTCAGAAAAAGTGCTCAGCTCGCCGAGAAAATGCGATTTAAGCAATAAAATTAAAAATGCTTATAAAACATAAACCAAACGTTGGAGGTGGTCATTTCTTCATGCGCAGTGATAAACTCGGCACTCTAAAGCACCCGAGAGCGTTTTTTTCGATGCCAACCTAACCAGAGTGACGGGAGCGGCACAATTCAGAAAAAGTGCTCAGCTCGCCGAGAAAATGCGATTTAAGCAATAAAATTAAAAATGCTTATAAAACATAAACCAAACGTTGTAGATGGTCATTTCTTATTACGCAGTAATAAACTCGGCACTCTAAAGCACCCGAGAGCGTTTTTTTCCATGCCAACCTAACCAGAGTGACGGGAGCGGCACAATTCAGAAAAAGTGCTCAGCTCGCCGAGAAAATGCGATTTAAGCAATACAATTAAAAATGCTTATAAAACATAAACCAAACGTTGGAGGTTCATTTCTTCATGTGCAGTGATAAACTCGGCACTCTAAAGCACCCGAGAGCGTTTTTTTCCATGCCAACCTAACCAGAGTGACGGGAGCGGCACAATTCAGAAAAAGTGCTCAGCTCGCCGAGAAAATGCGATTTAAGCAATAAAATTAAAAATGCTTATAAAACATAAACCAAACGTTGGAGGTGGTCATTTCTTCATGCACAGTGATAAACTCGGCACTCTAAAGCACCCGAGAGCGTTTTTTTCGATGCCAACCTAACCAGAGTGACGGGAGCGGCACAATTCAGAAAAAGCGCTCAGCTCGCCGAGAAAATGCGATTTAAGCAATAAAATTAAAAATGCTTATAAAACATAAACCAAACGTTGGAGGTGGTCATTTCTTCATGCACAGTGATAAACTCGGCACTCTAAAGCACCCGAGAGCGTTTTTTTCGGTACCAACCTAACCAGAGTGACGGGAGCGGCACAATTCAGAAAAAGTGCTCAGCTCGCCGAGAAAATGCGATTTAAGCAATAAAATTAAAAATGCTTATAAAACATAAACCAAACGTTGGAGGTGGTCATTTCTTCATGCGCAGTGATAAACTCGGCACTCTAAAGCACCCGAGAGCGTTTTTTTCGATGCCAACCTAACCAGAGTGACGGGAGCGGCACAATTCAGAAAAAGTGCTCAGCTCGCCGAGAAAATGCAATTTAAGCAATAAAATTAAAAATGCTTATAAAACATAAACCAAACGTTGTAGATGGTCATTTCTTATTACGCAGTAATAAACTCGGCACTCTAAAGCACCCGAGAGCGTTTTTTTCCATGCCAACCTAACCAGAGTGACGGGAGCGGCACAATTCAGAAAAAGTGCTCAGCTCGCCGAGAAAATGCGATTTAAGCAATAAAATTAAAAATGCTTATAAAACATAAACCAAACGTTGGAGGTGGTCATTTCTTCATGCGCAGTGATAAACTCGGCACTCTAAAGCACCCGAGAGCGTTTTTTTCCATGCCAACCTAACCAGAGTGACGGGAGCGGCACAATTCAGAAAAAGTGCTCAGCTCGCCGAGAAAATGCGATTTAAGCAATAAAATTAAAAATGCTTATAAAACATAAACCAAACGTTGGAGGTGGTCATTTCTTCATGCGCAGTGATAAACTCGGCACTCTAAAGCACCCGAGAGCGTTTTATTTGATGCCAACCTAACCAGAGTTACGGGAGCGGCACAATTCAGAAAAAGTGCTCAGCTCGCCGAGAAAATGCGATTTAAGCAATAAAATTAAAAATGCTTATAAAACATAAACCAAACGTTGGAGGTGGTCATTTCTTCATGCGCAGTGATAAACTCGGCACTCTAAAGCACCCGAGAGCGTTTTTTTCGATGCCAACCTAACCAGAGTGACGGGAGCGGCACAATTCTGAAAAAGCGCTCAGCTCGCCGAGAAAATGCGATTTAAGCAATAAAATTAAAAATGCTTATAAAACATAAACCAAACGTTGGAGGTGGTCATTTCTTCATGCGCGGTGATAAACTCGGCACTCTAAAGCACCCGAGAGCGTTTTTTTCGATGCCAACCTAACCAGAGTGACGGGAGCGGCACAATTCAGAAAAAGTGCTCAGCTCGCCGAGAAAATGCGATTTAAGCAATAAAATTAAAAATGCTTATAAAACATAAACCAAACGTTGGAGGTGGTCATTTCTTATTGCGCAGTGATAAACTCGGCACTCTAAAGCACCCGAGAGCGTTTTTTTCGATGCCAACCTAACCAGAGTGACGGGAGCGGCACAATTCAGAAAAAGTGCTCAGCTCGCCGAGAAAATGCGATTTAAGCAATAAAATTAAAAATGCTTATAAAACATAAACCAAACGTTGGAGGTGGTCATTTCTTCATGCGCAGTGATAAACTCGGCACTCTAAAGCACCCGAGAGCGTTTTTTTCGATGCCAACCTAACCAGAGTGACGGGAGCGGCACAATTCAGAAAAAGCGCTCGGCTCGCCGAGAAAATGCGATTTAAGCAATAAAATTAAAAATGCTTATAAAACATAAACCAAACGTTGGAGGTGGTCATTTCTTCATGCGCAGTGATAAACTCGGCACTCTAAAGCACCCGAGAGCGTTTTTTTCGATGCCAACCTAACCAGAGTGACGGGAGCGGCACAATTCAGAAAATGCGCTCAGCTCGCCGAGAAAATGCGATTTAAGCAATAAAATTAAAAATGCTTATAAAACATAAACCAAACGTTGGAGGTGGTCATTTCTTCATGCGCAGTGATAAATTCGGCACTCTAAAGCACCCGAGAGCGTTTTTTTCGATGCCAACCTAACCAGAGTGACGGGAGCGGCACAATTCAGAAAAAGTGCTCAGCTCGCCGAGAAAATGCGATTTAAGCAATAAAATTAAAAATGCTTATAAAACATAAACCAAACGTTGGAGGTGGTCATTTCTTCATGCGCAGTGATAAACTCGGCACTCTAAAGCACCCGAGAGCGTTTTTTTCGATGCCAACCTAACCAGAGTGACGGGAGCGGCACAATTTAGAAAAAGTGCTCAGCTCGCCGAGAAAATGCGATTTAAGCAATAAAATTAAAAATGCTTATAAAACATAAACCAAACATTGGAGTTGGTCATTTCTTCATGCGCAGTGATAAACTCGGCACTCTAAAGCACCCGAGAGCGTTTTTTTCGATGCCAACCTAACCAGAGTGACGGGAGCGGCACAATTCAGAAAAAGTGCTCAGCTCGCCGAGAAAATGCGATTTAAGCAATAAAATTAAAAATGCTTATAAAACATAAACCAAACGTTGGAGGTGGTCATTTCTTCATGCGCAGTGATAAACTCGGCACTCTAAAGCACCCAAGAGCGTTTTTTTCGATGCCAACCTAACCAGAGTGACGGGAGCGGCACAATTCAGAAAAAGCGCTCAGCTCGCCGAGAAAATGCGATTTAAGCAATAAAATTAAAAATGCTTATAAAACATAAACCAAACGTTGGAGGTGGTCATTTCTTCATGCGCAGTGATAAACTCGGCACTCTAAAGCACCCGAGAACGTTTTTTTCCATGCCAACCTAACCAGAGTGACGGGAGCGGCACAATTCAGAAAAAGTGCTCAGCTCGCCGAGAAAATGCGATTTAAGCAATAAAATTAAAAATGCTTATAAAACATAAACCAAACGTTGTAGATGGTCATTTCTTATTACGCAGTAATAAACTCGGCACTCTAAAGCACCCGAGAGCGTTTTTTTCGATGCCAACCTAACCAGAGTGACGGGAGCGGCACAATTCAGAAAAAGCGCTCAGCTCGCCGAGAAAATGCGATTTAAGCAATAAAATTAAAAATGCTTATAAAACATAAACCAAACGTTGGAGGTGGTCATTTCTTCATGCACAGTGATAAACTCGGCACTCTAAAGCACCCGAGAGCGTTTTTTTCGATGCCAACCTAACCAGAGTGACGGGAGCGGCACAATTCAGAAAAAGTGCTCAGCTCGCCGAGAAAATGCGATTTAAGCAATAAAATTAAAAATGCTTATAAAACATAAACCAAACGTTGTAAATGGTCATTTCTTATTACGCAGTAATAAACTCGGCACTCTAAAGCACCCGAGAGCGTTTTTTTCGATGCCAACCTAACCAGAGTGACGGGAGCGGCACAATTCAGAAAAAGTGCTCAGCTCGCCGAGAAAATGCGATTTAAGCAATAAAATTAAAAATGCTTATAAAACATAAACCAAACGTTGGAGGTGGTCATTTCTTCATGCGCAGTGATAAACTCGGCACTCTAAAGCACCCGAGAACGTTTTTTTCCATGCCAACCTAACCAGAGTGACGGGAGCGGCACAATTCAGAAAAAGTGCTCAGCTCGCCGAGAAAATGCGATTTAAGCAATAAAATTAAAAATGCTTATAAAACATAAACCAAACGTTGGAGGTGGTCATTTCTTCATGCGCAGTGATAAACTCGGCACTCTAAAGCACCCGAGAGCGTTTTTTTCCATGCCAACCTAACCAGAGTGACGGGAGCGGCACAATTCAGAAAAAGTGCTCAGCTCGCCGAGAAAATGCGATTTAAGCAATAAAATTAAAAATGCTTATAAAACATAAACCAAACGTTGTAGATGGTCATTTCTTATTACGCAGTAATAAACTCGGCACTCTAAAGCACCCGAGAGCGTTTTTTTCCATGCCAACCTAACCAGAGTGACGGGAGCGGCACAATTCAGAAAAAGTGCTCAGCTCGCCGAGAAAATGCGATTTAAGCAATAAAATTAAAAATGCTTATAAAACATAAACCAAACGTTGGAGGTGGTAATTTCTTCATGCGCAGTGATAAACTCGGCACTCTAACGCACCCGAGAGCGTTTTATTCGATGCCAACCTAACCAGAGTGACGGGAGCGGCACAATTCAGAAAAAGCGCTCAGCTCGCCGAGAAAATGCGATTTAAGCAATAAAATTAAAAATGCTTATAAAACATAAACCAAACGTTGGAGGTGGTCATTTCTTCATGCGCGGTGATAAACTCGGCACTCTAAAGCACCCGAGAGCGTTTTTTTCCATGCCAACCTAACCAGAGTGACGGGAGCGGCACAATTCAGAAAAAGTGCTCAGCTCGCCGAGAAAATGCGATTTAAGCAATAAAATTAAAAATGCTTATAAAACACAAACCAAACGTTGGAGGTGGTCATTTCTTCATGCGCAGTGATAAACTCGGCACTCTAAAGCACCCGAGTGCGTTTTTTTCGATGCCAACCTAACCAGAGTGACGGGAGCGGCACAATTCAGAAAAAGTGCTCAGCTCGCCGAGAAAATGCGATTTAAGCAATAAAATTAAAAATGCTTATAAAACATAAACCAAACGTTGTAGATGGTCATTTCTTATTACGCAGTAATAAACTCGGCACTCTAAAGCACCCGAGAGCGTTTTTTTCCATGCCAACCTAACCAGAGTGACGGGAGCGGCACAATTCAGAAAAAGTGCTCAGCTCGCCGAGAAAATGCGATTTAAGCAATACAATTAAAAATGCTTATAAAACATAAACCAAACGTTGGAGGTGGTCATTTCTTCATGTGCAGTGATAAACTCGGCACTCTAAAGCACCCGAGAGCGTTTTTTTCCATGCCAACCTAACCAGAGTGACGGGAGCGGCACAATTCAGAAAAAGTGCTCAGCTCGCCGAGAAAATGCGATTTAAGCAATAAAATTAAAAATGCTTATAAAACATAAACCAAACGTTGGAGGTGGTCATTTCTTCATGCACAGTGATAAACTCGGCACTCTAAAGCACCCGAGAGCGTTTTTTTCGATGCCAACCTAACCAGAGTGACGGGAGCGGCACAATTCAGAAAAAGTGCTCAGCTCGCCGAGAAAATGCGATTTAAGCAATAAAATTAAAAATGCTTATAAAACATAAACCAAACGTTGGAGGTGGTCATTTCTTCATGCGCAGTGATAAACTCGGCACTCTAAAGCACCCGAGAGCGTTTTTTTCGATGCCAACCTAACCAGAGTGACGGGAGCGGCACAATTCAGAAAAAGTGCTCAGCTCGCCGAGAAAATGCGATTTAAGCAATAAAATTAAAAATGCCTATAAAACATAAACCAAACGTTGGAGGTGGTCATTTCTTCATGCGCAGTGATAAACTCGGCACTCTAAAGCACCCGAGAGCGTTTTATTCGATGCCAACCTAACCAGAGTGACGGGAGCGGCACAATTCAGAAAAAGTGCTCAGCTCGCCGAGAAAATGCGATTTAAGCAATAAAATTAAAAATGCTTATAAAACATAAACCAAACGTTGGAGGTGGTCATTTCTTCATGCGCAGTGATAAACTCGGCACTCTAAAGCACCCGAGAGCGTTTTTTTCGATGCCAACCTAACCAGAGTGACGGGAGCGGCACAATTCAGAAAAAGCGCTCAGCTCGCCGAGAAAATGCGATTTAAGCCATAAAATTAAAAATGCTTATAAAACATAAACCAAACGTTGGAGGTGGTCATTTCTTCATGCGCGGTGATAAACTCGGCACTCTAAAGCACCCGAGAGCGTTTTTTTCGATGCCAACCTAACCAGAGTGACGGGAGCGGCACAATTCAGAAAAAGTGCTCAGCTCGCCGAGAAAATGCGATTTAAGCAATAAAATTAAAAATGCTTGTAAAACATAAACCAAACGTTGGAGTTGGTCATTTCTTCATGCGCAGTGATAAACTCGGCACTCTAAAGCACCCGAGAGCGTTTTTTTCGATCCCAACCTAACCAGAGTGACGGGAGCGGCACAATTCAGAAAAAGTGCTCAGCTCGCCGAGAAAATGCGATTTAAGCAATAAAATTAAAAATGCTTATAAAACATAAACCAAACGTTGGAGGTGGTGATTTCTTCATGCGCAGTGATAAACTCGGCACTCTAAAGCACCCGAGAGCGTTTTTTTCGATGCCAACCTAACCAGAGTGACGGGAGCGGCACAATTCAGAAAAAGTGCTCAGCTCGCCGAGAAAATGCGATTTAAGCAATAAAATTAAAAATGCTTATAAAACATAAACCAAACGTTGGAGGTGGTCATTTCTTCATGCGCAGTGATAAACTCGGCACTCTAAAGCACCCGAGAGCGTTTTTTTCGATGCCAACCTAACCAGAGTGACGGGAGCGGCACAATTCAGAAAAAGTGCTCAGCTCGCCGAGAAAATGCGATTTAAGCAATAAAATTTAAAATGCTTATAAAACATAAACCAAACGTTGTAGATGGTCATTTCTTATTACGCAGTAATAAACTCGGCACTCTAAAGCACCCGAGAGCGTTTTTTTCCATGCCAACCTAACCAGAGTGACGGGAGCGGCACAATTCAGAAAAAGTGCTCAGCTCGCCGAGAAAATGCGATTTAAGCAATAAAATTAAAAATGCTTATAAAACATAAACCAAACGTTGGAGGTGGTCATTTCTTCATGCGCAGTGATAAACTCGGCACTCTAAAGCACCCAAGAGCGTTTTTTTCGATGCCAACCTAACCAGAGTGACGGGAGCGGCACAATTCAGAAAAAGCGCTCAGCTCGCCGAGAAAATGCGATTTAAGCAATAAAATTAAAAATGCTTATAAAACATAAACCAAACGTTGGAGGTGGTCATTTCTTCATGCGCGGTGATAAACTCGGCACTCTAAAGCACCCGAGAGCGTTTTTTTCGATGCCAACCTAACCAGAGTGACGGGAGCGGCACAATTCAGAAAAAGTGCTCAGCTCGCCGAGAAAATGCGATTTAAGCAATAAAATTAAAAATGCTTATAAAACATAAACCAAACGTTGGAGGTGGTCATTTCTTCATGCGCAGTGATAAACTCGGCACTCTAAAGCACCCGAGAGCGTTTTTTTCGATGCCAACCTAACCAGAGTGACGGGAGCGGCACAATTCAGAAAAAGCGCTCAGCTCGCCGAGAAAATGCGATTTAAGCAATAAAATTAAAAATGCTTATAAAACATAAACCAAACGTTGGAGGTTGTCATTTCTTCATGCGCAGTGATAAACTCGGCACTCTAAAGCACCCGAGAGCGTTTTTTTCCATGCCAACCTAACCAGAGTGACGGGAGCGGCACAATTCAGAAAAAGTGCTCAGCTCGCCGAGAAAATGCGATTTAAGCAATAAAATTAAAAATGCTTATAAAACATAAACCAAACGTTGGAGGTGGTCATTTCTTCATGCGCAGTGATAAACTCGGCACTCTAAAGCACCCGAGAGCGTTTTTTTCCATGCCAACCTAACCAGAGTGACGGGAGCGGCACAATTCAGAAAAAGTGCTCAGCTCGCCGAGAAAATGCGATTTAAGCAATAAAATTAAAAATGCTTATAAAACATAAACCAAACGTTGGAGGTGGCCATTTCTTCATGCGCAGTGATAAACTCGGCACTCTAAAGCACCCGAGAGCGTTTTTTTCCATGCCAACCTAACCAGAGTGACGGGAGCGGCACAATTCAGAAAAAGTGCTCAGCTCGCCGAGAAAATGCGATTTAAGCAACTAAATTAAAAATGCTTATAAAACAAAAACCAAACGTTGGAGGTGGCCATTTCTTCATGCGCAGTGATAAACTCGGCACTCTAAAGCACCCGAGAGCGTTTTTTTCCATGCCAACCTAACCAGAGTGACGGGAGCGGCACAATTCAGAAAAAGTGCTCAGCTCGCCGAGAAAATGCGATTTAAGCAATAAAATTAAAAATGCTTATAAAACATAAACCAAACGTTGGAGGTGGTCATTTCTTCATGCGCAGTGATAAACTCGGCACTCTAAAGCACCCGAGAGCGTTTTTTTCCATGCCAACCTAACCAGAGTGACAGGAGCGGCACAATTCAGAAAAAGTGCTCAGCTCGCCGAGAAAATGCGATTTAAGCAATAAAATTAAAAATGCTTATAAAACATAAACCAAACGTTGGAGGTGGTCTTTTCTTCATGCGCAGTGATAAACTCGGCACTCTAAAGCACCCGAGAGCGTTTTTTTCCATGCCAACCTAAACAGAGTGACGGGAGCGGCACAATTCAGAAAAAGTGCTCAGCTCGCCGAGAAAATGCGATTTAAGCAATAAAATTAAAAATGCTTATAAAACATAAACCAAACGTTGTAGATGGTCATTTCTTATTACGCAGTAATAAACTCGGCACTCTAAAGCACCCGAGAGCGTTTTTTTCCATGCCAACCTAACCAGAGTGACGGGAGCGGCACAATTCAGAAAAAGTGCTCAGCTCGCCGAGAAAATGCGATTTAAGCAATAAAATTAAAAATGCTTATAAAACATAAACCAAACGTTGGAGGTGGTCATTTCTTCATGCGCAGTGATAAACTCGGCACTCTAAAGCACCCGAGAGCGTTTTTTTCGATGCCAACCTAACCAGAGTGACGGGAGCGGCACAATTCAGAAAAAGTGCTCAGCTCGCCGAGAAAATGCGATTTAAGCAATAAAATTAAAAATGCTTATAAAACATAAACCAAACGTTGGAGGTGGCCATTTCTTCATGCGCAGTGATAAACTCGGCACTCTAAAGCACCCGAGAGCGTTTTTTTCCATGCCAACCTAACCAGAGTGACGGGAGCGGCACAATTCAGAAAAAGTGCTCAGCTCGCCGAGAAAATGCGATTTAAGCAATAAAATTAAAAATGCTTATAAAACATAAACCAAACGTTGGAGGTGGTCATTTCTTCATGCGCAGTGATAAACTCGGCACTCTAAAGCACCCGAGAGCGTTTTTTTCCATGCCAACCTAACCAGAGTGACGGGAGCGGCACAATTCAGAAAAAGTGCTCAGCTCGCCGAGAAAATGCGATTTAAGCAATAAAATTAAAAATGCTTATAAAACATAAACCAAACGTTGGAGGTGGCCATTTCTTCATGCGCAGTGATAAACTCGGCACTCTAAAGCACCCGAGAGCGTTTTTTTGCATGCCAACCTAACCAGAGTGACGGGAGCGGCACAATTCAGAAAAAGTGCTCAGCTCGCCGAGAAAATGCGATTTAAGCAATAAAATTAAAAATGCTTATAAAACATAAACCAAACGTTGGAGGTGGCCATTTCTTCATGCGCAGTGATAAACTCGGCACTCTAAAGCACCCGAGAGCGTTTTTTTCCATGCCAACCTAACCAGAGTGACGGGAGCGGCACAATTCAGAAAAAGTGCTCAGCTCGCCGAGAAAATGCGATTTAAGCAATAAAATTAAAAATGCTTATAAAACATAAACCAAACGTTGGAGGTGGTCATTTCTTCATGCGCAGTGATAAACTCGGCACTCTAAAGCACCCGAGAGCGTTTTTTTCCATGCCAACCTAACCAGAGTGACAGGAGCGGCACAATTCAGAAAAAGTGCTCAGCTCGCCGAGAAAATGCGATTTAAGCAATAAACTTAAAAATGCTTATAAAACATAAACCAAACGTTGGAGGTGGTCTTTTCTTCATGCGCAGTGATAAACTCGGCACTCTAAAGCACCCGAGAGCGTTTTTTTCCATGCCAACCTAAACAGAGTGACGGGAGCGGCACTATTCAGAAAAAGTGCTCAGCTCGCCGAGAAAATGCGATTTAAGCAATAAAATTAAAAATGCTTATAAAACATAAACCAAACGTTGGAGGTGGCCATTTCTTCATGCGCAGTGATAAACTCGGCACTCTAAAGCACCCGAGAGCGTTTTTTTCCATGCCAACCTAACCAGAGTGACGGGAGCGGCACAATTCAGAAAAAGTGCTCAGCTCGCCGAGAAAATGCGATTCAAGCAATAAAATTAAAAATGCTTATAAAACATAAACCAAACGTTGGAGGTGGCCATTTCTTCATGCGCAGTGATAAACTCGGCACTCTAAAGCACCCGAGAGCGTTTTTTCCATGCCAACCTAACCAGAGTGACGGGAGCGGCACAATTCAGAAAAAGTGCTCAGCTCGCCGAGAAAATGCGATTTAAGCAATAAAATTAAAAATGCTTATAAAACATAAACCAAACGTTGGAGGTGGTCATTTCTTCATGCGCAGTGATAAACTCGGCACTCTAAAGCACCCGAGAGCGTTTTTTTCCATGCCAACCTAACCAGAGTGACGGGAGCGGCACAATTCAGAAAAAGTGCTCAGCTCGCCGAGAAAATGCGATTTAAGCAATAAAATTAAAAATGCTTATAAAACATAAACCAAACGTTGTAGATGGTCATTTCTTATTACGCAGTAATAAACTCGGCACTCTAAAGCACCCGAGAGCGTTTTTTTCCATGCCAACCTAACCAGAGTGACGGGAGCGGCACAATTCAGAAAAAGTGCTCAGCTCGCCGAGAAAATGCGATTTAAGCAATAAAATTAAAAATGCTTATAAAACATAAACCAAACGTTGGAGGTGGTAATTTCTTCATGCGCAGTGATAAACTCGGCACTCTAAAGCACCCGAGAGCGTTTTATTCGATGCCAACCTAACCAGAGTGACGGGAGCGGCACAATTCAGAAAAAGCGCTCAGCTCGCCGAGAAAATGCGATTTAAGCAATAAAATTAAAAATGCTTATAAAACATAAACCAAACGTTGGAGGTGGTCATTTCTTCATGCGCAGTGATAAACTCGGCACTCTAAAGCACCCGAGAGCGTTTTTTTCGATGCCAACCTAACCAGAGTGACGGGAGCGGCACAATTCAGAAAAAGTGCTCAGCTCGCCGAGAAAATGCGATTTAAGCAATAAAATTAAAAATGCTTATAAAACATAAACCAAACGTTGTAGATGGTCATTTCTTATTACGCAGTAATAAACTCGGCACTCTAAA